>NC_143411.1:17720000-17925000 GCF_059467195.1 Physcomitrium patens | reverse complement strand
TAATAATATTTTCATACAAAAAGGTTGCTACTGTACTTGCACTATCGGTTTTCGTAGCTACTACTTCAGCCCATTTTGTTACGTAATTCGTTGCTACTAGTATACACCATTTTTATCTATTTCTCAAGGCTGGTGTAATTGGTCCCACAAAATCAATTCTCCATTTTTCAAAAGGTGCTTGAGCCAGAATTGGTACCAATGGCATTGCTGAAGTTCCAGTAGGTCGACCCGTTCTCTAACATGGATCACAATGACGGACGAATTGGTGGGCATCTGCAAACATTGTTGGCCACCAATAACCAGCCTATAAAGCTTTACGAGCCGTGCTGTCCTCCATAAAATGTCTACTACAACTGTCCAAGTGACAACCTTCCAATATAGTATGCACTTCAGTCTGATAAATACAGCATCGCAAAACTCCATCCTTGCCTTATTTATATAAAACTTCACCAATCATCATATAAGGTGCACATTTTAATATTAAGCATCATTTCATCTTTTCATTAAAATTAGGTGGAAAGATTTGAAATGTCAAGTATTGAATTATTTCACTATACTCCAAAGTAATTACATCTACCGCAAATAGTTCCGCATTAGATAGTGCATCGTTAATGGGTTCATTACCTAATATATTGGATAATTGAGATAAATGGTCTGCATTGGAATGTGATTTTTCTGGTCTTACTTGAATAGTAAAGTCAAATTCCTACAAGAGTAGAATCCATCGTGCAATACGACCACTCAATTGAGGCTTATTAATCATATATTTTAAAGCATCATAGTCGACATGGAAAAAAAATTTATAACCAAGAAGATAATGTCAAAACTTTTGTATGGAATAAATCATCTCCAATGCTTCTCTTTCAGTTGTTGTATAATTTCTTTTAGTTGCTATCAATTGACGACTTGCATAATAAATAGGGTGATCAAAACCCCGATCATCTTTCTGGCTTAGCACAGAACCAATCGCGACATTAGATGCATCTACATAAACTTGGAATGGTTTTGTCGAACAAGGTGCTACCAATATTGGTACTGAAACTAATTTTTGTTTCAATATTTTGAATGCAATTGTACATTCCTTTGTCCAAAATGGACTGGTCCCATTGGTTGGTGGTTTCTTCAAGATATTTTTTAAGGGAAGGCATATAACTGTGAATAGATAGATAAATCGCCGATAATAACTGATATGGCCGACAAATGCTTGAACACCCATAACAGTATCTGGTTGCTTTAATTCTACTATAATCTTTATTTTATTTAGATCTATAGCAATGCCTGCCATCAAAACTATATGATCCAACAGTTTATCAAAAGACACACCAAATTGGTATTTTTCCAAATTTAAAGAAATTTCATATTTGGCACATTGATTCAAACATTGACCTAGACATTCTAAATGTCTGGCTCTCGTACTAAATGTACAAAAATCATCTAGAAATATTTCCATTAAAATTCGTAGATAATCTTGGAACGCTTGCATCATTACCCATTGAAATGTAGCTAGTGCATTATAAAGCCCAAACGACATAACCTTATAGGCAAAGGTCCCCCAATCCATAGTAAAAGTAGTTTTTAACTGGTCTTCTTTTACAATCTTAACTTAATTATAACTGGAGAATCCATCAAGAAATGAATAACATTCATGTCCAGCCATGACATCCAATATACTATCTGTGAATGGGAAAGAAAAATAATCCTTCTTGGTAGCCGCATTTAATTTTCAGAAATCTTGACATATGCAAACTTTTCCATTCTTTTTTGGTACCATAACAATTAGTGTAACCCATTCATTGAAAGCAACTGGATAGATAAATCCAACCTCCAAGATTTTATCAAGTTCTTCTTTTATCATAAGTGAGTATTTTGGATTAAGTCGATGTTGTCTTTGGTGTACTGGTATAGCGTTCTCCTCTAATATAATTTGATGCTCACAAACTTCAGCTAGAATTCCTTTCAAATCTGCATATGACTATGCGAAAGTAGTTTTATATATTAAAAAGTAATCCACCCAAATTTTCTTTTCCTTGCCTTTTATACTGTCATAAATCTGAATGATTTGGGAAGCCTCTCCTATACCTAAATTAATTGGTTGACATCGTGGAATTTCAGGTGTCTTTGAAATAATGTTCTACTCAATTCCAGAATCTTTCATAAAATCCGACACATTAAAACTTTCCAACTCCAATTCTATAGCACTGACGTGATTAACATCCCGTCTATTCATCGAATATACAATCATATGATCAGAATCATCAATAACATCTGGAGGAACTAAGTACTCTCTCGATCTCCTACATTGGTAGTTCATTCTAGTATGCTCGACAACTTGCCTTGTATCAACATAAATTAGGTTAGGTGCACCAATTTCTTCTTTTGTAGACTCATCTTCACAATCCGATGTGAATTTTGAACTGTCAATTTGAGTTTCTCTGTGATATTAAACAAGGTACATTTGAAGCACAATTTTATCATTACCTTTCTCAATTGTCAATGTACCATGGCCCCAGTCATTTTGAGCTTTAGCTTGATATAACCACTGTTGCCTCAATAAAATTAGATATGACAATATAGAGCTTCGCGATCAAAAAACAATATAATCAATTTTATAGATAATCTCCGCAATTATTATATCAATACTTCGTAAAATATCCATAGATTTAAATCGACTGGAGTCAGCCATTCTCAAAACCACTGTAGTAGACAATAAGTGATTCAAACCCAACTCCTCCATTATAGGGGCATTCATAAGATTTACACTAGATCCTCCGTCTACTTGCACTCCCAATAATAACACTCCATCAATTGAGACATCAATCATAGGTGCACCTGGATCGGGATTCAAACCTACTTCTCAGATTTTTTTATTTTGAGATCTGTGATGAATTAATGAGGAATTCAAGATAGTTTGGCACTAAGGTGCTACCGCCAATAGTTGCTTCATAGAGATCATGGGCTGTATGGTGCCCAAATCTTTTAGAATATCATATGGTTCTGTATTAGTGGTAATTCCTAATGTCTGTTTCTTCTTCCCAGTTCTAGACACTGATGTAGGTAAATTGATTTTCTCTATATTAGAAATTGATAAAGCTATTGGAACTGAATTTGATGTAGCCTATAAAACCAGTTCTTTCAACATATAAGATTGTTCTCCCAATTGGGCTGATATTAGTTCCTTGGAATTCACGCCTCTTAGAGGATCTTTCAATGAAAAGGACATTTCTTGAAACTATGTAGAGAACGGAACAGCTTGACATGGAATCGAAGCCTCTATAATCAGTACCTCATTGGATCGCACAATTGATTCAGGTCTTATACTGAGTAAGGGGTCCATGTAAGGACTCAGATTGGATGTCCCCATAATTGGGTCCAATTGGCCCTTTGCTTCAAGATCACCTAAATGTTGAATTGGTTTTTTTTTTTTTTTTTTTTTTTTTTTTTTTTTTTTTTGCTAACTTTTTCTATGGATAGCTTGAACTACTTCTACGTGATGAACTAGTGAATCTTGAGGATCTTGATTTATCTCCTCTATTGTTCATTAGCTTTGGAACTGCTGATCTCGATTATTGAAATTAAACGGAGCATTACATTGCTGATAAGTATGTCCCGAGTGCTTGCAATTCACACATACTGGCGCATAATCATCACAAGATCTGAGATTGGAACATTCACTAGCATAATGACCAATCTGTCTGCAACAGAAACAACGAAGTAATCTTCTTGTACCTCCATTTGGCATATTGGATGTCTCCATCGGTATATACCTACTAGACTTGTTCCATGTAGGGTTAGAAAATGATCCTAGTTGTCCCGTTGGTACCGAGGGTACTTGGTTCGATAATATTGGTGGAGCATATTGCTGATATCTCTACTGCTCCTTCCCGTAGTTTTGGGGGTTTGATGCAGACCCCTAATTAAAATTAGAACTTTGAAAGTTATTGAATGTTCAATTTTATCAATTAAATCAATTTTCATTCCATCCATATGTATTTTCCATTTGAACTTGATTGACTTTCCACTGAGTCGGTGGGATCATCGTCTGATTACTGAATTGTTGTTGCCTTTGTAAATGCTAGCAATTTTGGGTAGGATGTTTTCCTCCACAAAATGTACATTGAACACCCGTTTGTCTAGGTGATGGACATTTTGTATCAAAATGATCTTGTTCCTTACAATTATTACACCATACATTAGGTCTCATATTAAAAGGCTTATGTCGTTTCTCCTTATCTTTAGCCAAATTCACGGCCAATTCTTCTATCTTCTTTGTTAGATTTAATAACAAGGCTTTATTTGGATCTTTAATAATCATATTTTTGAACAACTCTGGTTGTTGATAGGTTGGTGATGTAAAATAAGGTGTCATTATTATTGGTGCTATTGCTTGGAGTGGTGTAGCATTAATTGGTTCTTGCAACATAACATTCTTCACATTGGAGGCAGCCATTTGTGGATAATTATCCATCGATACATTTCTCTATTATATTTGTTGGCTTCTTGAACTTGGAATCATTGTGGCCCCCACTGTTAACAATTGGTCATAATGACATTCTTCAGACACCTTTGCTCATGTCAACGATGCCTCTACTGTAGTTGGTCGACCATCTTTTACAAATATTTTTAATTTTGGTGGATGTAAACCATTGATTAGTATCAACAATATAAACGCATTTGGTATTTGATTATTTGACCATTTATAAAGTATATCCACGATCCGGCCATAATAGGACTCTACGGATTTCTCCACAAACATCCTGTTATTCATAAAACTTTCTCGAAGTCGATCTTCAAATCCAATTGGTCTAAAATGGGTTAAGAAGGTGTTCTTCAAGGCCTCCTAATTGGGAAATCTATCCACTGGTTGCTGAATATACCATTCAAAAGCTGTATCTTTTAAAGTTGCTGGCAACCATCTCAACCAAATGTCTTCAGTTCTACTATTATTAGCTATATAGGCTGTCAAGAATTGAGATATATGGTGATCGGGATCAAAGCGTGGCCAACCACTAAAAGTAGATAATGGTGCCACACTTGTAGTTCGATCTCCTACTACTTCCATTTATACTGCAATTGGTACTTCTGGCACTCCCACGGCCATTGGTGTTATTATTGGTCTCCTTGCTATTTGAATTTGAATTTTTCTTCCTTTTGTTTTACTTGGACCTATAATTCTTTTTTGTCGTTCTCGTAGGATATTTCTTATGCATAATTGCTCATGTCTTTTTTTCGCTTGTTGATTAATTCTTTGATAATCCTCTCCTTCATGATTATTACTCATAATCTTTTATTCTTTCCATATAATCAATTTCTAACATTTCATATTATTATCATTTTCATGGCAACAATACCAAAATGTTGTTCTCGTTGCATTCAAGCTTTGATATACCAAAGCAATTGAACTAATAGAGGTGGGTTCAAACACGGAGAAAGATTGGTTATATGAATTGGGTCTGTTAATGTCACAATTGATTCTACTCTGGCTATCTGAAATCAATTATCAAACTACAAAACACCAAGGCTTACTACTTCCATCTTGATTCAACACATAATCCATTCTATGACTATCAATTCAATAATACTTCTCTCAATCACAATTCTTCATAAGTAAATAATAAAAGCAAAGAAAACAAAGAGGTAGCACCAAGCTTACCCCAGCTTATGACTCTCACAATCTGGCTCTCGACTTACGACTCTCATAGTTTGGCTCTCGACTTACGACTCTCAGTCTGGCTCTCGGCTTATGACTCTTAGTCTAGCTCTCAACTTACGACTCTCATAGTTTGGCTCTCGACTTATGACTCTCACAGTCTGGCTTCGATCTCTCTTTCCTACCAAAAAAGATGATCCGTGAGCCAGCGGATTCCAAAGGTTATGACCCTTTGAATTCTTAACCATTTGTTCCACTAACAACCTACTGTTACCAACTAAACTGCCTAACCATAAGTCTAATTCTCAAGGTTGTCAATAACCAACTAGTAACTTATCACAAAGTTTATTTACCTATTCTATAGTATGTAATAGCATATATTATTTGATTCTTCTAAGTTTTATCATGTTAATTACTTTCAACTTACAATGTTATTAGTTTAAATATAATTTTTTTTTGCTAAAATTTCACATTAAATATTTAATAATTTAGGAATTAGTTTTAAGCATGATTGACTATATGTCATATGTTCATTTTCATGTACATGATTTAAATAAAAAAAATATTGAATAAAAATCGTAAACACAAATGATAGTTTGAAAGCTCTAAAGATTACATATACAAATTTTATTATTATTATTATTATTATTATTATTATTATTATTTTATATTTAAAACTATTCATATAAATGTACAAATAATAAGATTTTTTTTACATATAAAGATTTTATTATTATTATTATTATTATTATTTTATATTTAAAACTATTCATATAAATGTACAAATAATAAGATTTTTTTTTTTTTTTTTTTTTTTTTTTTTTTGTAAATGTATACATATTCTTTAATCATCATTATGATAGAATGGTTACACATGTGATTTTGTGTATATATATATATATATATATGAATATTTTTTTGTATGTTTTCATATTTGTAAAATTTTATTACAAAAATATTTTTATTATAATAGCTTCAAACATAGTTGCACAAAATGTCAAGTTTAATAGAAAGTTTATGTAACAGTTGACAACATTGTATGCATTTGGTTGTACAAATATATATTGAATGTACAAATGCTAATGGTTTAGAATATTTTTGTAACGAAGCTTTCTCATTGCCCAAACATGAATGAATGACAGGATGGATTGATGGCAGTGGCAGAGATTGTGATGCCCAATAGCATGGGGTTTCTCTGGTTCATACTAAGATGTGATCAAAATATTTGACACCAAATTCTTTTACTTTTCCTACCTACAAACTTACCACCACATTATTATTATTCTTATTATTATCTTTGATTGTTTAAAGAATGTTTATATAAATAAATAAGTAAATAATAACCGCCTTGCACGTCAAATTTCTTAATCTTCAAGCATCTTCAAAACAACTTAACCTGTGTTTTCTGCTCTTTCTTTCCCATATCTTCTCTTTCGGCTTCAAAGCTGACGATGGTTTTTGCAGTTATGAGATTTCCTTCGAAGTTGAAATCTCAAGCATTGCAAGCATTCTGCTGAGTGTTTCCTGACCCTCACTAACGTGACAGAACCACTCTCTTATGTCCACTTCCAATTCACCTCATTTGCAGACGGAATCCTTGCCTTGCTCAACACATGGGAGCCACAAAACACAATACCCTCAACCTTGAAAGATGTTTTCTAGTGATTACAAACCTGGGGCCTTTCACTTCCATTCACCTGATCTCATGCAGCCTTTGACGTCGCAGGAATAAACAATTGTTTCTGAAAGATCACTGGCTATGAAAGCAACAAAACCCAGTCTCGTGCTACCACTAGATTGGAGCTGCTTCAGCATCATGTGAGATCAGACTGCATGCAGATGAATATGACTGCAGTCAAGGATTTGATGGGAGATAAATCACTGGAAGAGTCGGATCCTTGACGACAGAGTTAGTCAGATTTCCTGGAAGAGAATAGTCACTGCGTGTGTGTGTATGGACGTTGTTTGCATGCCACTGCTTTGCGGTGTGCTTGAACTGGCCTTGAGAAAGATCATTCCCCCGGTTCATGAAACTGGTTCCGTCTTCTGCAATGCTTGCGTCTTCGAAACAACCTTCGTGGGAAATATGGGTTCCGGGTCTACATGGCTGATGCTAGATTTAAGGAAGAAATGGTGCAAGACCTTACCAACTGGTGCCCACAGATGAAGCCCGTTCCATGATCAACGGCATCGTTATGCAAACATATTCCTATATCCTCTCCCCTGATTTTGCTAAACCTGCACTTCGATTTCCAGCCACTCCTCGATTCGGTGTAAGAAAAACCTAAACATTAAGTAAATCAGTTGCATCGAATAGAAGAAAAGATACAAAATTAGGGTAGGGTTCAAGTATTTTGGCACAATCGACCTCAAATCATGAGGCGTAGGAAAGGCTAGCACATTACTTAGTAACTCTCAACTGAAAGCCTACTATCTACCTCCTTTTTTTGTCGTCTTTACTGTCTCGTATCTATACCTCTTCCACGGAAACGCCAAGCTTGCTTGCAATGGAAGCCAAGGACATGGAATCAGAGTTGCTGTCAGAGGCTTTCTCATGTCGGAGATCGAGCAAAAAGTCTGTGAGGACGGTTTCGTAGGATGGCATCTTTGCGTACCCGGGGAAGTAATTGATGTCAATGACGTGAAAATGGTTGCCGGCCTTCAAATCCTTGATGACATCAAAATTGAAGAGGCGTAGTCCAAGAGCCTCCCTCAACCCATTAGCCACGTCTGCTATGAAATTCGCAGGGGGGAGCTCAGCCTTGGCAACATTCTCGTCCATGGTGGCTCCCGACACCATGTTCGAAATCTGGGAAAAGGGTAAGGGTTCGTCGGTGCTCACTTGCTCTTCGTTTACATCGGGGAGTGATTTCCGCCTCACGCACTTGATATACTTGCCTACAACATACACTTTGAAGATCACTCCGCCGTGGTTCACGAACTCTTGCAGCACCATCGGGGGTTTCAGTTTGTTGAGACCCCGCGTGTTGAAGAGCAGAAACATGGCATGAGACTTGGCACTTCCATCCGCCACCATGGGCTTGGCAATCACGGGGAAAGTCAATTCGCTCAAAGCACTGTCATCGTGAAGCATTTCCGCACTGTCGACGATCAATTGTTTGGGAATGCCGCAAGATCCCAGACCTGTCGAGATTTGCACTTGCTCCACAGCCTGGAGCATGGAAATGCGGTTCTGCAGCTTCGCAATTGCAGCGGGAGGGTCTATAATCACCACATCCGGGTGCCGATCTTTATACTGCAGCAGCTGCTGCGTCCATAACTCCCCTCCGTGCTTGTGTATAATCGCATCGAAAGGTCCCTGCTCCTCCAGGGATTTGTGAAAATCCACGCACACCAAGTTTACGCCTTTGCTCTTGGCATATGCTATCAGAGAGGGTTGCACAAAGCTCTTCTGCTTCTTCTCCGCTAATGCATATCCTACATCGAACATCTCTACACCTGTGGACATCGTTTGCACCAAACCCTAAAGAAAAACACTCACAACGAAGTACAACTAACTGTTAATTCTTTTCTACTCATCGTTGCTTGCACACGCTGACCCAGGTACAAATTTCAACACATTCCCACAACATGCAGTGAAAATTGGCTGTTACAATGCAAAATTAGAGCACTGTGTGCTGACATGCCTAACAAGGGAAATACAATGAACGTTATGAAATCACGAAGCGGTAGAATCCCAGTTATGGAATCACAGACATCCTGCACTGAATGTCCTTCGAATGTCATCAAAGTGTGTATTACTAAAGCTGTATGGACACATGCGCTGTTTAGGCGATCAATCTGCAAACTGAATCCCAGCAAAATAGTACCCAAAAGAACAGCACTAGTTGCCGGATCTGATCTAACCCACGGCAAATTCTGATCGCAATCAGTCCGCAAAACTCAGTTCAAAAAACCACCACTTTAACCTTAAAACCACCACTTTAAGCACTGAAACCACCAAATTTAGCCCAAATTAAAACTGCCTTCAGAATTCCACCGACAAACAGAAAATTCCACTGTCGAGATTCCATCAATGAATGCAAGCCCAGGTTTATTACAATGTTCTGATGCAAGAAGCCAATAGGAATTTCCTGTTCATCCAGTACCAGGTACCAGGTGGGTGCCATTCCACTACGGCCTCTTTACACAGCCAGTTAACCACAACAAGGAGGTCAGTGAGGCGTCTCGACGATTCAGGATTGCGATGGACGAGGTCTTGGAAGGGTATCGATAATACACGGGACTGGTGGACGCTTCTGTGAGCAGCATCGATGATGTCGACACAGGGGTGCCGACATCCACAGCGCGAGGGATCTCATTCGACGGGAGACTTTTTCGTGAGGAGGCGGAGAGGTAGCACATCTAGCATCAAGAAGAGAGCGGAGGACACCGCTGTGAAGTTTTGTTTTAGGTTTTTTCTTCTGTCGTTACAAGATTAGAGTAGACGAGCAGATCAGGAGATTGATCTAGGAAAGTGGAGAAGAACATTTTGAATATTATGGACTAGTAAATCATCTATTACAAAGATTAGAAGATCTACTTTGTATAGAAGGTGAGGAATGGGGTGATTTAAAACCATCATCAGACATGAAGAGTCTTGAAATCATAAAACACATAAGTAATGGAAGTTAAGGAGCAGTTTATGAATCAAAGTGGTTGAGAGTTTTGTGTGCAATTAAAAAGATGGATGTTGTACTTAACAAGTTTTTTAAGGAAGAAGTGATCATTTTAGCCAATTTATACTATTCCAACTTAATAACATATTACTTTGCAATGAAAGGTAATACCAATGAAAGTAGTAAAACTTTTGAGATAATAGTAAAAAAAGACTATTTGTACATAGGAATAGAATTGATGAAAATAAATTTAAATGACATGTTACAGAAAGAAGAGCAATTGTCTTATGCTTTTCTTATTGATATTATATATCAAATTGCAAAAAGAATGTGTTACTTGCATAACATGTACATTATGCATCATGATCTAAAATCTGACAATATTTTGGTTAATATTATGGAAACAAAAATTGTGAATAAGGTTATTCAACATACTATTGTGAAAGTGATAGATTTTGGAATATCTAAGATTGAAGTTGGAAGCAATCTAGAAACCACAAAGAATAAATTTCTTTATAGTACTATTATTTATTTGGCTCATGAGGTATTCAAAATTAAATTTCAAATAATATTAATGTATCTTTTTAAAGTAGATTTTTATTCATTTCCAATAGTATGTTCTAAGAAGAAAAAAAGATCCATTTTATGGTGTTTATGAGATGAAAGAGATTTTAGAAAGAATTAAAAAAAGTGAAAAACCAAACTTATCTTCAAATTATAATAATTTGAAAGAGCTTATCTAAGAGTGTTGGAGGTTGAATCCTTTGCATCGACCAAAGTTTGCAAATATTTTTGAATTATCAAATTTATTAAAAAAAATATTTTTAGTTGGAACTGAAGTGGCAAATATACTATATTTTAGAGTAATAAAAAACAATTATCATCACAATATAGGATTTTAGCAAATACATAATAGATTACCATTGATAAGACTTGTACTAAAAACTAAAGTAAGTATGTATTGAGTTAAATGTATTGATTACATTTTATATTTGTACATACTCTTTTATGCTTTAATGATGTTTAGATGCTTTTGTATGAACTCAAGTTAGTAAGACTATGATAAAATATAGTGCATGTGTTATTATTATTATTATTATTATTATTATTTGATGATTTGTGGTTAAATATTTTGATTACAAGTTAATTTATTTGAAGAAGAAATATTTAGTAGAGCATAATTTTTATCACAAATAAGACAACAATGTACAAATTAAATGAAGGTATTGTATCTTGTTGGAATGGATGGAATAGGAAAGACTGCAATAGAAAAGGCTATATTGACTGATGTTAAAGACATATATAATGCCTTGTACTTTGTTGAGTACATTGAAAGTAGTAGTGATTGCTATAAAACTTCTTACAATATTTTAGAACAATTTAAAGTCAAAGAACAACCAAAAGATGTAAAAGAAGCTCATAAAATATTAAAAGCATTCTTTATGGAAAATAAAACTATCTTGGTTTTTGACAATGAAAAGAGGAAGAGAATTAGATAGAGATGAAAATAATAGTAACTATAAGATTTGGAAGATATTAAGAATAAGCTTTGATAACTTGAAAGTTGAAGAGAAGAGAATGTTTTTGGACATATGTTATTTTTTTGTAATGATGTGTTCCTTTAAGGCATGTCAAAAGAAAGAACATTGCAAATATGGACCAATAGTAAAAAAAAAAAAAAAAAAAAAAAAAAAAAAATTAGAATATGTTGTAGAAATTATATTATATATATTAATTTATTAATCATTGGTAAAAGTAGACAAAGATGGAATTATAAGAATATATGATCAACTACATGGATGGGAATATTGTTAAAAATAAAATAAAGAATAAATATACACAAATGTGAAACTTGAATATAGATCCATTTTATGGATTATCAAACAAGGTAATTTTATTTAATTATTATCTAAATATCATGTAAAAAATTAATAATAATAAGAAAGAATCAATATTTAAAGGTCAATTTTTTATATTTTTATATTATATAATTTTTATTGTAATTTTTAGATGTATGTTGATATAAAGTTATTATGTTAAAAAATCAATCTTCTATTGTAATTAGATTTGTACGTACATTAAGTATATCTCTTTTGTAGAAATTCTAATCTTTTATATATTTAATTGTGGTTTTTTATAGTTAGAGGGATTATTTTATAATAACATATATAAACATAATATTAGTTAAATAAGAAGTGATTTTTTTCATGCAAAATTGTGATAAGAATATTAAGCATATTTTTTGTATTAGTAAAGCATTCTTTTAGTTTAAAATATTTTCTACTAGACATGTCATTGGCATATGATTTAAAAGAAGAAGAAGAAGAAGAAGAAAGCATTGCAAATGCTATATGACAAAGATGTTTGGAAAAAAAATTGAGAATTTAAATGACTTACAAATGAGAAATTGTTCTTTTATAGAAAAATTTCCAACTTCATTTTTTAAAATTACTACATTATTAGATCTTGACTTAGAAGGATGCTAAAATTTAACAATGCTACCAAATGAATTGAAGTATATGACTTCTTTGAAGATACTTAATTTAAATAATCATATAAAATTAAGATCAATATCAAAATCATTAAAAGTTTTATTTTTTTATTTTTTATGATTTTAATATTAGGTATTGCAAAAGCTTGACTTTATTGTCAAATGAATTGGACTACCTCACAACTTTGACTACCTAAAATATAGAAGGGTACTCAAGCTTGACATCATTGCCAAATGAATTAGGAAATCCCACATCTTTGATTACCTTTATTATAGAAGGGTGCTCAAGTTTGACATCATTACCAAATAAATTGGGCAACCTCACAACTTTGACTATCTTAAATATGAGGGAGGGGGGTGCTCAAGGTTGATATTATTGCCAAATAAATTAGGCAACCTCACATCTTTGGCTACATTAAATATAGAGAGATGCTTAAGATTGATATCATTACCAAATGAATCAAAAAATCTCACATTTTTTACTACTTTTAATATAGAAGATTGCTCAAGCTTAACATCATTGCCAAATGAATTAAACAACTTTACATCTTTGACTAATTTTAATATAAAATACTATTCAAGTTTAACATTACAGTTAAGTGAATTAGGCAACTTCACATATTTGATTGCCTTAAATACAAGGAGGTATAAAAGCTAGACATCATTGCCAAATAAATTAGGCAACTTCACATCTTTGACCATTTTAAATATGCAGAGGTGCTCAAGGTTCACATCATTGACAAATGAATTAGACAACTTCACATCTTTGACTATCTTTAATATGGGAAGGTACTCAAAGTTAATATTATTGCCAAATGAATTAAGCAACATTGCATATAAGGGAGTGCTCAAACTTGACATCATTGCTAAATGAATTATGCAACCTTACATCTTTGACTTCTTTTGACATAAAAGAATGCTCAAGCTTGATATCATCATGAAAAAAAATGATCTATATATTTTTAGAAAGATACCTTTTGAAATAGGTTAAAAATTAATAAATAATATAGTTACAAGTTAGTAAAAAAATATATAATTAAGTATAGATAAGTTATTTATAAAATACAATAATAAAAAAAATTGATAATTCAAAGAATATTAGATTTAGATCATATCAAAAATATATAAAAAAAATATTAATATAAATATATACTTAAATTATCTAATTTTATTAATTTTTAAATTAAATAATAAATCTAAGATTTAAAAATTATGAATTTTAAGTTTAAATTTAATAGGCGTTTTTATTTTTTTGAAACTTTTATTATTTTTAATTTTAACTTTATGTACCTTCTTATTTTTGAGTTTAATAATTCCAATAGTATAAATAATTTGCTATATAAATTTTTAATTTAGAAAATATAGCTACTTTGATTTTGATTTTAGAATTTTTACTTTTGATATAATAGAATTAAAAATTTAGAATTTAAGATGATATGGATGTGCTTAATGTCTTTGACATCTTTATTTTTTAATTTTGACTTGATTTAATTATAAATCCAATCATTATCTTTTAATTAGAGGAATTATTAAAATTATAATTTTAATATTTTTTAAATATATGAATACCAAATTTGTAAATTTTATTTAATTATTTAATTATTTATTAGAATTTTAAATTTTTTATAAGTTTAAAAAAACTTGTTAAGAAAAAATTCATTAAATTGGAATCTTAATAAGTATTAGAAGAAATTATTTTAAATAATTTAAATATATTTCTTTCAATAGTGATAATTTATTAATAATTCTTTATAAAATATCTTTTGGAGTTGATTAAGAAATATAATTTGGTGCAAAGGACTTTGCCTTATATGTAGAAGAAAAGATATTTATTCAACGTGGAATAATTCAATTTTAATTTGCAAGTTACTACCATAATTTCAAATATGGAAGTTAATAGAGAGGTTTGGAGAAAATATCAAGCTTATGTTGTAGCAATGAATGTTTTATAGAAGAGAGAAGTTATATTGAATTGAAATCAATATGCTAATATATGCAAGAATTTTGAACATGTATTGATGATATATAACTATTTGACAACAGTAATGGACATGAATATGAACTATTGTTAAGAGAGTTATTGCTTACATCAGACAAAGCTTGTTTGATTGGAAAGAATTATTAGACTGAAATTGGCATAAAGTATCAATAATTCAATTGAAGAACAAAGAAACTTTTAGATAATTATTTTTGGACTTAAAGTGTTGTTATAGTGTAATAAGTGATATGCTTCTAAAGCATTTTGCCTACAAATTTAAAGTCAAGCTTTTTGATATTTTTGATATTGTCATCTATGATAAAATAAAAAGCAATGAAAATATAACATATGAAATTGGCTCTTATAAAAAAAGAAGATTTTTTTTAAAAGTATAGATTAGTAGAGTATTTTTTACAAAAGATAAAAGACTTGCATTGTATAGAAGGTAGAGAATGGAGTGATTCATCATAGTGGGTTGGAATTTTTTATGCAACCAAAAAGATGAAAATTGTATATAATAAATCTTTTATCAAAAGAATGAGTATCTTAGCAAGTCTAAAATATCCCAATTTCATATCATATTATTTTGCAATAAACGGTGATGCAAATAAGAGTGGCAGATATTGAGTTTTTAAAATAGAATTTTTTTGATTTAATTTTTGGAGATGGAATTCATGCAAACAAGTTTATGGAATATTTTGAAAACAAATGAAAAGATATTTTACATATTTTTTTCTTGTTATTACATATAAAATTGTAAAAATGATGTGTTCTTTTCATGACATGTACTTTACATATTGTAATTTTTAGCTTGACAATATTTTGCATAATATTGTTAAAAAAAAATTGGAAATAAGATTATTCAAAATACTATTGTGAAAGTCATTGATTTAAGAATATCTAAGCTTGAAGTTTGTAGCAGTCCAAAATCAACAAAGAATAATTATATTTATGATAGTACAACTTATATGGTTTTTGAAATGTTGAAGAATAAATATCAAAAAAATGATGTTGTGTTCTTTTAAAGTAGATATGTATTCATTTGCAATGGTATATTATAAGATACTTTCTAAAAGAAATCCGTTTTAAAATTAATATATATATATATATATATATATATATATATATATATTGGAAAGAATAAACAAGAATAAGAGACTAGATTTACCTTCAAAATGTGATAAATTGATGGAGTGTATTAAAGAGTGTTGGAACTTAAATTCTTTGTATCAAACTTAGTTTGCAATAATCTATAGAAAATTGATTATGTTGATTTTTTTTTATGAATAAATCTATTATGGAAAAAATACCATATTTTAATCCATTAAAGAAAAAAACTTATGAATATATAGAATTACAACAAATACACAATATATTGCCAATTCTATAACCATTTTTAATGAATGAAGTAAGAATGTATTGAAGTAATTTGATTACTTTAATTAATTTTTTATTTTATTTTATTTTATTTTTTATATAAACTTACATATTATAGTCATGGTTAAATTTTTTAATAGGATTGAAGATTTTGATTAAAATATTAATCTTATTAATAAATTTAAATTATAATAATCATAAATTTTTAGATTAATATTATAATCTAAATTTAGATTATAATAATCATGATGAAGTTTCTTAATAGAATTGAAGATATAGATTATAATATCATATATACTTTATGTGATTTTTCTATTTATTAATTTATTTTTATATGTGGTTTTATTTCTAACTACAAGCTGACATATTTGAAGTAGAAGTGCTTAGCAAAAAACAATGCTTATTACAAAAATTAGACCTTTGTGCAAGAAAAATGAAAGCATTGTGTCTTATTAGAATGGATGAAATAAATAAGACATAAATAGCAAAGGCCACATTAAATGATATGAAGGACATGTATAATACTTCCTACTTTGTTGTGTATTGAAAGTAAAAATAATTATTGTAAAACCTCTTGCTATATTCTAAAAAAACTTAAAATTCAAGAAAAATCAAAAGATTTGAAATAAACACAAGAAATGTTGAAATTATCCTTGACCCAAAATAAAGCCATCTTATTCTTAGACAATGTGAAGAATCTCAATCATTATTTTCATCTAAGTCATAAGATGTTCGAAAACAATGTACTATCAATGAAATGAATTATATCAAACTTTTTAGAAGCAATATACTCTTATAAAATTTAAAGAAAGAAAGTAGATAAATCAAAGAAAGTTATAAGATAGAACTTAAAATGGTTATTTTTAAATGCAAAAAGACTAGAGATTCTTAAAATAAAGCTAGAACAAAAAAAAGAGTTGGTAAGAGTAATGAATGCCTTATTCTTGCCTTGATATATATTATGTAATTAAAAGGCTACGTTGCAATATTCAATTAGTTATCTAACATGTGTCTAACTTATAAGATATATGTCTAATTTACAAAATAAGTTTTCAACATATATTTCACATAATCAACTTATATGACAAGTGACCAACATGTATAATATATGGCTAACTTATAAAAAAAAGTCATCAACATATGTAACATATGGCCAACATGTTGGTCAAGTTTTCAACCTATTAATCACCTATCTATATTTGAAAAGGTAAATACATATTTATGTAGTTTTTAAGATACTTTTTTATAAGATATTATTAAATTTATTTATTTCTATTTATTTTTATTTAACTTCTTTAATTTTAATAATTATTAATATATATATATATATATATATATATATATTTTGTAACAATTATCTATATTACCTCTAGAGGTAGCTAAAGCAATCATTGAGCCTTCAATAAATAAAAATTTTACTATTTTACAAGTAAAACTTGTAGTTGAAACCATTACAATATTTAATGAAGGTACTTTGTAACAGATAGAACTCAATCTTTTATTTGATTCACCATTGGCTAAAAAAATAGAGTATTTATTTGAAATTGTGACTATATTTGTTAAAAAATATTAAAATTTATATCTAGAAGTGGTGTAGCTGGTTGATAACAACAATATATTTTTTGTTAGCATATTTGATAGCAATGCTACTTGTGATACACTATTAGAAGTCAAAATAGACTTTAGTACTTAAATAGGCATAATTGGCAAGCGACTTGCCCATAAGTTAAATATATATATTATAGACCTTAAGTCTTTTTTTTTTTTTTTTTTTTTTTTTTTTAAATTGATACTTCATTGAATGGTATAAAGTAGGTTATTTGCTATACTAAGCAAATGAATCGAGCTACTAGCTACAACATTGCAATTGATTTTTTGCATTTACTTTGAATTATTTTAGCCTTACTTAACTCTAAAGTATGTAATGACTAGTGCATCAACTATGATATTGTAATTTATAAATAAATACTTTATCTTCTTGGTTTTAATTTAGATATTTAAATTAAAGAAATATGGATAGAATTGAGGTTGACTATGATGATAAGAGGTAGAATTTTTTCTTGTGATATTTGAAATAACTGCCATAATTATATTAGCAAAGATTCTATTTAATTGTAGTAGATTAATATTTGACTTATCTTGTAGATTACTTTTATTAAAAGAGATATTAATATTTATTTCTAATTCCATGTTGTAATTTATTATTAACATGTATATATTATCCCTCCTTTAAAACCCCTTCTTTGAAACCACTATTGGAGTTGTTAAAAAATTGGTAAGCAAAGCTTGCAAAAAAAATCCTTAATAGAAGATAAATATTAATGTTTTATAAAAAAATTATTTATTAACTTTAAAGATTCTTATATGGTATTGCAATGACCTATTTAATCTATAGAAAAAATATATAAAGATATCTTTGCAATGTAAAGAAATTATGACTTTACTAGAAGCTTTAGAAGTATCAACTTACTAGTTACTATTTGCCTTTGCTTGCTTTATTTATTGGCATCTACAAAATGAAGGTATTATCTTTGTAGAGTTCTTTATTAGCATTGATACCAATTTGGTAGAAATATTAGAGGTTAGCCTCAAGGTCAAGCAATACATTTAAGTAAATATTAAAGTTATATGCAATCAAGCAATCCAGCTAAGCTATAGATTTCAACACTTTAATAAAGGTATAGACATCTATCTAATTATTTAATATCATAATAGCTATTTACTTATTTTAAAGGTAAAAAGCAGTGGTTAAGAGATAATAGAGCCTAAACTTACTAAAGTAGATAAATCTAACTTATTGCTTTTGCTTAAAGTAATATATATCAATAGAACTATACATTGAAGGTATTTTTGCTACTTTGGCCAAAAAATTTGGAAAAATAAATGCCTAAGAAATACTCTCATAGATGTCTTTGCAAGGTATTTTATGTCCTATTGACATCACCAACTTATATACAAATTTTGGTGATGAAGCCTCTTATTTAGCTGCAAGTGAAGATGTTGGAAGCACATGATTTTTTTTTTTTTTATAAATTAGCATATAATGGTGCTCTATTGGTAAAAAAAGAGACTACAAAGTTTGGTGAGTGGCAATTGGAATTAGTGCCATATTTTATTGATGCTAAAACATAAAAGAGAGAAGCTTTATTTATTTTTATTATAGTTATTTTGTCTTTAGCTTTGAAGACCTTAAGAACTATAGATGCAAATCTATTCATATTTAATTACAAGATGATCACTTATTTTTTCAACAAACTTAAAAACTTAGTTTCTTAAAAAAAATCATATCTAAATTTATTATCAAGAATTATTGGGTGCAAGCTTGATTAAACTCTTCATTGATAAGTATGCTTGAGTTACACTTATGTCTTCTAAAAATGATGTTTTTGGCAATTGGATAGAAAAGTAGATTTAGACAAATTATTGTCCAATTAATTCAAAGACCAAGTCAGATTGGTACTTAATATTGATGCCAAAGAATTTATTTAATGCAATAGGAATCTCTTCAAAATTCAATATTTTAGACTTATAATTTGATTATCATCAATTTTTATTACTTATAAAATATCAAATAAAAAAGTGTATTAAAAAACTAATTAAGATGACAAAAATCACTTCTATCATTAGAATTTCTTATAATCAACCTTTAAAATGCATTAGCTAAGTTTCAAATAATCATGTATTTGGTATTGGCTACCATATCATTTGCTAGATGTTATATTTATTATATTTTATATTATTTTTAGTAGCAATATACATGATTATGTGAGGAATTTGCAAGTAGTCTTTAAATAATTACAAAAACAAAGTTTGGACTTACATCAAGGCAAGTAAAAATGCTTCCACTAACAATTATCATACTTGATCTACATAGTTATTCCAAGAGGTTTTGGCATTCAACAAGAAATAAATATATGTTTTGTAAAAGATATTTGCACCAATTAATGTTTCATAATTTTGAGCTTTTTTTTACTTGACATATTAATATTATTAATTTGTCAAGAACTTAAACTTAATCACTACATCTTTAACTATTAATATGACTTACTTTGATGTCAAGTTCTATATCTCAAATATTTGATTACTGCTTAGATGAAGAATTTGATAAAATCTAAGTAATTAGCAATGTATTAAATAACTTTACAATCTTATACAAGCTTTAAGAAGAATTTTTTTTTTAGTTATCTTTGCTATATACAAGTATATGATAAATTATAAAATAACAAGATTTTATTTAAAGATCAATTTATTATTTTATATATAGCATGTTATTATTAAGTGTATAATTTTTAGGTCAAATTATAGAACTTTTTTAATGCAGTGTCATGACATAACATGGTTAATGAATGAAAGAGAGAAGAAAAAATTATATTATAGGACATATTATTTTAAAATACTAAAATAAATTATTTTATAAATATAGATAATAGTCAAAAATATAATAAAACAAAAGAGTGCTAATACAGCTTTTTTACAAAATAGACTTTTACTTATTTTATAAGATAATAAATAAAGGGAAAAAAAAGTAGATTGGAAAATTAAATGATATACGCATATATAGGACAAAGTTAAGAGTAGATTTTAATAAAATTTATTTCAAGAAGCTAAGAATTAATACTCGAAGAAGACCGGTTGTTAATGAGAGTTGAAATCAGACCCCAGGGCACAAAATTACGTACTTATGGTGACTTTGGAGTTCTTTGGTAGATTAGAGAATAGTATTTGAGAGCAAACTTGAAAAGAGATATTTAAGCATTAGTTTTATGTCATTTGAATCAATATTGAGATTTTGAAGGATTTTCAAAATTATTCATATTCTTGATAGAATTAGGATTTAAAAAATAAAAATATGTTTGCAAATTTGAGGATTTCTTGAGTTTTGTGGTGTATACATAAATAAATTTTGAATGATGTATTGGTGTGCTAGTTATAAATATGTATGCAAATTTTTAAGTCAATTAAATGGTTAGATTGAAGTATATGAAGGTTTTTGTGGATTGAAGTCTCAGAAATTGGAGTTTAAGGGTTAATGAGTATTTCTAAGATCTTTAGAAATTTGTCAATTGGATTGAAGTTAATTTTTTTTATAAATATATTAGGCTTAATTTCCAATATTTAAGTAAAATTTGAGAGAAATTCAACAATTTAAGGAGATATTGGTGCTAGAAGTTCAATATTTAAGTTGGAATAGAAGATTGCCTAATACTTAATTGAATTATCTTATATTTCTTTTAATTAGTAAGTATGATTGTGTCACGGCCATAATCATGTAAGCTAATAATTACATATAGAAATAGGTAGAAGTAAGTAAAAGTAGATAAAAGTAAGTTAATTCTATAATATTTAATATAGAAGCTTCCTAGAAACTTCCTAGACGCTGCTTTGACTTCATAGGTGTCTTTAATTGACTTTTTAGATTAGAAACGTGGTCAACAAGTTGGCCATGTGCCACACATGTTGTTAGCTTGAAGATCAAGCTAACTATGTGGCCCACACGTAGAAAAACTTGCCTTGTAAGTCAAGGCATGTGTCCTACAAAGTCAACACATATTGGAGGTCCTATAGAACGTCGCCACGTAGCCCCTAGTTAGATAGTATATATAGAGACAAGAGTGAAGGCTTCTTCACTCTTGTCAACTCCTTTCTTGCTTCTAGTCCAGGTTCAAGAGTCTTTAGTTTCTTGTCTTGTGGCAATAGCCATTCCAGTTTCCTTTTAATATACCTACTTGTTTATATTTTGACTTATTATATCGAGATAGCCTTTTTGTGTATATTTTCCCTCATCAAGTCTTTGTTCTTGACAGATTGACAAGTGTACACTTACAATATCAGAGCTTTGTTTTTCTTGAGTGAGAGTGGATTACCCCTTTCTCTTGACAAGACATAAGCGTATTAGAAGTTTGCGGATTACCCACTTCTAAACTGATATTGTTCTTAGTATCTTCTTTGTTATCAAGTCTTTCTTTTCTTTTGTCTTGAGCAGTATCAAACAAATTTTTCTTCTTAGTGTCATTATAGTAGAGCTTGTTGAAATGAAGAGTGCAATGGCACAAATGCAAGAGCAAATGAGGGAGTTAATGCTTGCGATACATCAACTCAATTCACCAACACATGAAAGAACAAGAATAGCAAAAAGTGGGGATATAGAGATGATCGGAGCTGCTTCAACATCTACAACAAATCACGTTCTTTCTCCAATTGTACAACACCCTGTAAGTACTAGAGAACCAAGAATTGCCTTACCCGAGAAATTTGATGGTACGAGATCTAAGTTTCGAGGGTTCATCAATCAAGTACAATTGGCAATTGAACTTCAACCGCAAAGCTATCCAACTCCAGGATCACAAGTCAGGTTTATTGGCACTCTACTTTCTGGTTCTGCATTATCATGGTTTTCGTCTTTTCTTGAACAACGAAATCCAATATTGGATAATTTGGAAGCTTTTTTGGCGGAGTTTCGATCTATGTATGGTGAACACGATGCAACTCGTGTTGCAACAAATAAGATCCGAATTCTGCGACAAGGAAATCGCTCAGTAATAGTGTATGCTTCACAATTTCGACAACTTGCAATTGACATCAAGTGGGATGATGCTGCACTCATCAGTCAATTTCTTTATGGATTGCAATACGAAGTAAAGAAATTGATGCTCAACTTACCTGATCCTCAAACTTTGAGTCAAGCAATCGATTTTGCGGTAAAATGTGATAATCAACTTTTCGAATTTCGATCCGAGAATCATTCACGGGAACCTCAACGTTAGTACTCAATGGCAACATCAACATCTTTGCCAAACGTACATTCGGAAGTAGAAGACATGCAAATTGACGCGATACGTTTTAAACCCCTAACTGAGCAAGAAAAGATTCATCGTCGTCAAGAAGGATTATGTTTATATTGCGGAGAACCTAAGCACACTGCTCAACATTGTCCAAAGAAACGACGCAACTATAAAATGAGGGGTACGACGGTCAAAGAAAACAACATGTCGAAAAACGGATTCGCCCAGCTACAATAGGGACCATGCAGCTGGAACCTTGTACAATTCCTAATGAAGGTCCTATCCTCTCCTCAGAACCCTCTCCTTGTTTTATAATAGACTTATATTTAGGACCTAAGAATTACAAAGCCTCTGCTTTATTAGATTCGAGAGCCTCAGCATGTTTTTTAGATGAACAATTTGTTAAAAGTCGTAAAATACCTTTTGTACAGAAACCTAAACCAGTACATGTAGAAGTCATAGATGGTCGTCCCTTGTCTTCTGGAGATGTCACTCATGAAACTCATCCTATAAAAGTAACAATAGATGGTCATGATAGCTACATAGCTTTTAACATAATTAAATCCCCGTCCAATCCAGTTATTTTAGGTTTATCCTGGCTAGAAAAATATAATCCTTGAATAGATTGGAATTCGCGTAAACTTGACTTTTCCTAGAGCGTTATTAATAGTTCTACCAACCAAGTAAAAAATTATAAGTCTAGTATAGTAAAACCCGTACTGATAGGTGCAAAAGCATTTATACATGCAGCAAAAGAAGGATCAGCTTTTGCTATTTATGCTGCACCTATTTCTGAAAACGTAAAGACTTCAAGTGGCATTACAAGTCAATATCAGGAGTATCAAGACGTTTTTGAGAAAAAGAATGCAGATATTCTTCCTGAGCATTGCCCATATGATTGTTCAATCGACCTCAAGGAAGGAACTCAGCCACCATTTGGACCAATTTACAGTTTATCGCAAGATGAGATGGCTGAACTCAAGACATATTTTGACGAGAATTTAGCAAAGAATTTCATACGCCATTCAAAATCTCCAGTAGGAGCTCCAATTCTATTCGTAAAGAAAAAAGATGGATCTTTACGAATGTGTGTTGATTATCGAGGACTCAACAAAATCACAATCAAGAACAGGTATCCATTACCTTTGATATCAGGACTCCTTGACCAGTTGAATCAAGCTAAGATCTATACAAAAATAGATCTAAGAGGAGCATATAATCTAATACGAATTAAGGAAGGAGATGAATGGAAGACTCCGTTTCGAACCAGGTATGGACATTTCGAATATAATGTCATGTCCTTTGGACTCACGAATGCACCAGCTGCTTTTCAACATCTCATGAATGATGTATTTCATGAATTCTTAGACAATTTTGTCGTCTGCTATCTAGACGATATCCTGATCTATTCTAAGAATGTTGAAGAACATGAAATACATGTTCGTCAAGTATTACAAAAACTTAGAGATGCAGGATTGTACGCCAAGATGGAAAAGTGTGTATTTCACACTACTCAAGTTGACTTTTTAGGATACATCATTTCAAATGATGGTCTCATGATGGATTCTAAGAAAGTCCAAACAATCATGGATTGGAAGATTCCAAAGACTGTAAGAGATGTCGAATGTTTCTTGGGATTTGCCAATTACTATCGGATCTTCATCAAAGATTTCTCACGAGTTGCAGCTCCACTTACACGCTTGACTAGTAAAGAGAAATTCCAATGGAATCAAGAAGCGGAAGCAGCATTTGAAGCCTTAAAGACATCGTTTGTCTCTGCACCAGTCTTATATCGTGTTGACTTTTTCAAGGCATTTTTTATGGAAACAGATGCATCAGATTTTGCCTTGGGTGCAGTTTTATCACAAATGGGATCAGATGACAAACTTCATCCGATAGCTTTTCATTCAAGAAAATTCTCAGCAGCCGAGATCAATTATGAGATCTACGATAAAGAACTTCTTGCGATCGTGGATTCCTTTCAAGAATGGCGTCATTATCTAGAAGGCGCTTCTAGTCCAGTCACTGTGTATACAGATCACAAGAACCTCGAGTATTTCATGTCAGCACGCGTATTGAATCGTCGTCAAGCTCGTTGGAGTATGTCTTTATCAAGATTCGAGTTCATTATCACTTATCGGCCAGGAAAACAACAAGGTTTGTCTGATGCCCTCTCTAGACGTTCTTATTTTGCACCAAAAGAAGGAGATGCAGCTTTTGAGCAACAAAGAACGGTCCTCTTGAAACCGGAGCAATTTCATCTCCGAGCAATGAAATCAACATTGACTGTTGATTCAACTTTTCTCAAGCAAATCTAGTCTAGTATGTCCTCAGACCTTCTTGTTCATGATATCGAGAATAATTCTTCGAAGTCTCATGATCCTTCTAAGTTCGAGTTCAAGAATAATCTATTATATTTTGAAGGACGCCTATATGTTCCAGAAGGAGAAGCACGTTTACGTGTTCTTCAAGCACGTCATGACTTTCCAGCAGCAGGGTACTTTGGATATAATAAGACTTTGGAACTCATATCAAGAGATTTTTGGTGGCCACAAATGTGGAAGTCAGTCAAAGACTTTGTACAATCATGTGATATTTGTTCAAGATCAAAAATTCCTCATCATCGACCTTACGGACTTCTTCAGCCATTACCTATACCAAAACAACCATGGTCTTTTGTTTCTATGGATTTCATCACAGATCTTCCAAGCTCAAGATCTTATGATTCTATATTTGTGATAGTAGATCGTTTCACCAAGATGGCACATTTTGTGCCATGTACAAAATCTATCACAGGTGAAGAAACAGCTAAGCTTTTCATTGATAATATCTATTGCTATCATGGATTACCTAAAGATATCATATCGGATAGGGAAACTCAATTTGTGTCAAGATTTTGGAGGATCCTTTTCAAGATTTTAAAAGTGGACATAAAGCTATCTTCGGCTTTCCATCCTCAAACTGATGGACAAACAGAGCGCGTAAACCAAGTCTTGGAGCAATATTTAAGGTGTACTATTAACTACCAACAAGATGATTGGACAACCCTTCTGCCATTGGCAGAGTTTGCTTATAATAATATGGTACATTCTTCCACGCAACAAACACCTTTCTTTGCCAATTATGGCTATCATCCACGACTTGATACTTTTGATTTTTCAAAAGTTGATAATCCTGCAGCAGAAGATATGGCAAATCGGTTGTCAGAGTTACATGCAATAATGAAGACGTAATTGAAGGAAGCTCAAGAACGACAAAAGGTAAACGCAAATCTATATCGTAAGGAGCAACCACAACTCAACGTGGGTGATAAGGTATGGCTACTTCGTCCCAATATCAAGACTACTCGACCTTGTGACAAGTTGGACTATCGTAGGCTTGGCCCCTTTTCTGTTTCTGAATAGATCAACCCAGTTACATATCGGTTACATCTACCGGAGTCAATGAAGATCCATCCTGTATTCCACGTGTCTCTTCTTGAACCATATAAGATAGTGGATATACAAGGAAGAAGACAAATGCCACCACCTCCTATAGAAGTAGATAATAATGAAGAATTTGAGGTGGAAGAGATATTAGACTCAAGGCGGCGCCAAAATAAGCTGGAATATCTTGTTCATTGGCGCGGATATGATATTAGTGAACGCACATGGGAGCCATCCACGAATCTAGCAAATGCATCAGCTAAAGTCAAAGTTTTTCATCAACGACATCCATCAAAACCAAGATGAAAATCTCTCTTATAAAAGAGACAAGATTGAGGCAAGATAACATTCAATTTCCTATCCTTGTTTGTAACTTCTTTGCATTTGTGACACTAATTAGATGGAGAGCCAACAACCAATGGATTCAACTCAAGAACCTTCGTTTGCTGACCTGCCAGACGAGACATTACGATTGTCACAACCTTCAAGACGACGCAATCGAGATGAAGATCTTCAAGAACGACATATTCTTCCTCGAATAGATGGTGAGATACAACGCGTTTGGTATCACGATTTGGGAAGGGACTCCCGATGTTTGGTGATTTTGCTAGAGGTAGGAACAACTCTTGATGGTGTTCCAAATATTCTATTCGAAGGAAGTTACGAAGGCCTCAATAATGATCAAATAACTGGGTGGTCTTCCCGCCCTGGTATGGGATACTACCGATGGTTGAGAGGCCCTATCAATCATCTTCGAAGAGAACAGAGATCAGAGTATGTGGCGAATACAATTCGTCGCATCATAGATTTCCTCAACATATGATGACCGCTCCTCGTGGAACTCGTCTCTAGAACGGGGGGTAATGTCACGGCCATAATCATGTAAGCTAATAATTACATATAAAAATAGGTAGAAGTAAGTAAAAGTAGATAAAAGTAAGTTAATTCTATAATATTTAATATAGAAGCTTCCTAGAAACTTCCTAGACGCTGCTTTGACTTCATAGGTGTCTTTAATTGACTTTTTGGATTAGAAACGTGGTCAACAAGTTGGCCATGTGCCACACATGTTGTTAGCTTGAAGATCAAGCTAACTATGTGGCCCACACGTAGAAAAACTTGCCTTGTAAGTCAAGGCATGTGTCCTACAAAGTCAACACATATTGGAGGTCCTATAGAACGTCGCCACGTAGCCCCTAGTTAGATAGTATATATAGAGACAAGAGTGAAGGCTTCTTCACTCTTGTCAACTCCTTTCTTGCTTCTAGTCCAGGTTCAAGAGTCTTTAGTTTCTTGTCTTGTGGCAATAGCCATTCCAGTTTCCTTTTAATATACCTACTTGTTTATATTTTGACTTATTATATCGAGATAGCCTTTTTGTGTATATTTTTCCTCATCAAGTCTTTGTCTTTGACAGATTGTTTTCAACTTTCTTATGGTTTTTTTAGCTAAGAAACTAAGACGTGTGTAAATTTTAAGTAGATATCAATGGTTCTATCATTAATTGTTGAGGTTCCATTTTGCTATAGGATTTATTAAGAATTTGTGTAAGATCTAGGATTTGATTAGGATTTGGTTTATGATTTGGTCTAGGATTTGGTTAGAAGTAGGATTTGCTTAGGACTTGGTTTAAAACTTATCTAAGATTTTTCTAAGGTTTAGGATTTCATTAGGATTTGACTAAAGATTTGATTAAGGTTCAATTAGGATTTCAATTAAAATCATCTTAAGATTTTTTTTAAAAATATTTTTTTTAGGATTTTTTTTTTCTTTGTGATTTTTTTTAAAAATTTATTTTGATAGGTTAAAATTTGATTAGATTATTAGAAATTACTTGAATTTTATTTAAGGCTCTATTAGATTGGATAGAATTATTTTTGTATTATTACTTACTTTCTACAACTAGATATTTGGTGCATTTTTAAGCAAGAATACATGTAATATGATAGCGAGAAGTATATAAAGAGCTTGAACATTTAAAAGTGTATAAAACAAATTCTATATTATGTAGTTAATTTTAATAAACTATCATGAATAAATATATTTTATCATATGATTTTTTTTAATGTGAAGTATTCAATCAAGTCAAGTTAAGTTTTGATACTTTATGACCACAAATGATGCCTTCATCTATCATGGATTTGGGCTCTATTAGTCTTTAGACTTTGTTGGGCCACTTGTTATTATTCCATGTTGAACTAAATATATAGTAGTAATGATAAAATTCCTAGTTCAAATAGATTAAAGTTTTGGCGGATCAAGAAAAAAAATTCTTTAAAGCTTTTGAGGTTGTATATACTAAAGCTTTGATAGATCATTGTACTATCTCTATGAATTATTCTAAGACTAATAACTTGCTTGAATAGGTTGTTCAAAATATCAAATGTGGTTTATAAAAGTATAGATTGCTTCACATCAACTATTATGATTGAAATTTAATATTGTCATGAATTGTAATAGATTATTACTTTAGCAAGTAAGCATTTTTGACATCTTATAGTTCTTACTAATTTTTATATAAATAAAAGCCAATTCTACTAAGCTTAGTAGATTAAAAAAAACAAACACTAATTGTAGATTTAGATGATCTTGAGATTTGTGCACAATATATATATGATCAAGCAAAGTTCTTTAAAAAGTTCATATCTATGGCTATGGAAAACTTATCTATTTTTTTAAATTGTAATACTTTATAATATAGTTGCATTTATAGCAGAGCTTATTAACTTTAGTTGCAATACCTTTTATAGAAGATTATGTATATTTGTAATGTGAGGTACCTATTATATTTAATGTCAAAGCAAGGTACATAATTCTTTGTATTAAGGATGTGTTGCTCAATGGTATTTTATTGCTTGAAGGCAAAGATAGACATGAATGTTAAAAACATTCAAAAATTATAATCCTTGTCATCTTCTTATTGATGATTCTATACATATTGAATTAACAATTATGTCAAATGGCTTCTCTTATTTTTGTATGTGATGAAAAGAAAGAAACTACTACAATGCTATTATGTAACTGTTGTTAACATGGGTTGCATATAGTATTCTTGACACCACCTCTTTGACTCTTTCTTCAAGAGATTAGATTTGTCTTTGTTGCCAAAAAACTTTTAACCATGTTTCATGTATTGACAAAGATTAATGACTCCTTCTTCAAGGTTTGCCACATATTTTAGTGGTCTAATTGTTGTAACATTGACTTGAATGTGTACATTTTTTGGAGCAACATCATTATGGCATTCATCTCCAACTACATGTTTATTATCATCTTAGTTGATTGGTAGGGCTTCTAATGCAACACTAATTACTATTTTTGATTGTATATTTGATGATGGTTTGTAGCACTCAATGTATTGTGTATGATAATCTTTATTTATACATTTATTACTTGTCTTGTTAAATTTCAAACAAATATTTTTTTATGGTTTTTGCCAGTGAAATATTTATATATAGGATCAAGGCTAAAAACAAAAAAATAATTAAAAGATAGATATATTTTTTAAACACCAAAAAATTAGAATGGCTTTTGATAAGTATGTATAAACTAAAAAGTCTTTATACATCATTGGAATGTAAGAAAAGAATTTATCAAACTATAAATAAATATAGTAAAGATTCTATACATATTAACTATATAAAAGGCTATGCAAATGCAAAATACAGTAAAATCTTATAAAAAAAGAAAAAAAAAAGAAAAAAACATGATTATTACACACACATACCAAGCTGTTTTTAATGTTAAGCAATTAAGATATCTAAATTATTTTTTCACATGCAAAATATATCAGACATATAATATTTAGCACCGTACTATATCATACTATTAATAGAGCCATACTAAAAACGTGAACACAATTCACTTAAAAAACTATATATAACAAAGCACAACAGATATTTTATTATTTCTGAGTGTGTAATTATCATCAAACTATCAATCAAACAACATTCAGAAACTCAAAGATACAATGTTTGAAACAAATATCACGAAATTTCACGTCACGTTTTTAAAAAGTCAAAAATAGAAAAAAATATCAAAGAGGATGTAACACGAATTTTACGAAGTAAATCAGTGAAATGGTTTCGTTGAAGAGAACCATAACAACAGATGAACAAGCTTGAGAAGCGGTTTTCGGAGTGCAGCGATGCCGCTGCATCAGGAATGGATGGAGCGACAGGCATGAAGGAAATCCCCCAGAGCTGACATGCCTCGGACCTCCATCGCCGTTTTAGCTTTCCAACGAGCCATTACTTGCCAGGTTTTCGCGGCGAATTGCGTCTGCTATTGACCTTCCTCGCTCCGTCATCCCGTGTCTCCTTTCAGCAGAAAACAGCCATGGGATGCACGTTTTGAAACGGAGACTCGCCTTCTAGAACATGACAAACCTGAAGCTGTCAGTTTTCTGTTCGTCCCCCCCCCCCCCTTTCCCCCATTTTTACAAGCTATTATGTTTTGAGTTATTTTGATTTGTTTTGGTTGAGCATATGTCTTACGAGATTCTGTTGCCTGTTTTGCGGAAGGGCTTTAATTAGAAGGTAGATAAACAGCCGGAGGGAAATGGGTTTTACGGTGTGGTGACGGGAGGGAGAAGGCGCCGGATAGGGCTCGTTAGGGTGAGCAGGCGTGCAATTTGGCGAGGATTCAGGCGTGAGAGCACGGATGTTCCAAGCCCGGCGGTGAGAAAGCGTGTGACAACCCCAGTATCTACATGACTAAGGGCTCGAAGGCCGAGGAAGGCTTGTAATGAGCACTACAGCTTCACAAGGGCTACTGGGAAGAGCTGAAGGAGGTGTAGGAGGAGGAGGATCCGCAACTAAGCCCCCGATGTCGTCACAGAAGAGCGGTCGCTCGGGCACTATCCCTGGCCCGTTGAGTGGCCAGAAGAAGACCACCTTGGGCAATGGCGTCTCGCTTCCCCGCAAGCCTGCCCGATCTGTGTACGTTCTTGTGTGTTTGTCTCACAATGTCGAGAGTGATGTTTATTTGGAGAAGAACATCACTTTCTGTGTATGGGAAGAGTTGCAAAGGACATTTTCTGCTTTTTGATTGGGAAATTGAAGTTTTGGGCCTCACCAAGTGTGACATGCTTGGCTAGATCTCTAGGGTTTGGAAGGATTAAATTAGACGATCTCATTGTATTGTCTTCGGTTTTCGTGTATTGAGTTTCTCGTGGTTGTGGCATTCTTGATCTCTGCCAAGCTAATTCTACATCAGCTGTCTTGGATATTAATAGGATCCCTTTAGTGTGGTAGCTAGAATCAAACATTTCCAGGTCGAAACGACTCACGTCTGATCAGATTTTTTTAATTATACTCATTGGTTCACTGTAAGTACATGTCAATTTTGAAGTGAGAGTTATCTAGGTCTGACATTGAGTGCCACAGGTGAGTTGTCCATGACGATCGCATTTAGAATCAGAGTGTGCTGGCCTTTTAGTTGCGTTACTCCTTCAACTTGATCAATTTGGTTAGAAGCTTAAGAACATAACATCTTGTTAGATGAGGATATTTGAACTTCCTAAATTCAACTGTTACGGTTGCTGTATAGTTGTCTAGCGACTTATATCTCATACGATTGGCAGGTTTGATTGTCTTAAAATGTTGATATGGGTGGTACTGTATCCTTTGATTAATCGCTTGTTAATGGTCATTCTGCTGTTACCTTAAAAATGCTGATATTCATAGAAATATTGGAGGAGATGTGTTGTGTACTCAGTTTCGTATTTATATCAAAGAATGTTCAATGAAGTCGCTACTTGTTTTAATCATGTGCCGAATCATGATTACAGTGATTGCATGCCAGGCAACCTTGATTTTGTCTTTGTGATTATCCTCTTATTATTGAGAGGCGAAAGGAAGTTAATATGAATACTTGATTTGCAGACCGCCCGGAGAACGAACAGTGAAACGTTTGAGGCTGTCGAGAGCTCTCACCATTTCTGATGGCAGTTCTGTGGCTGATGCCTGTCGTCGAATGGCTACTCGACGAGTGGATGCTGCTTTGCTTGTTGATAGCAGTGCGCTTCTTTGTGGCATTATCACAGATAAGGTACAGTTTGCAGCTAGCATTTCTGGTAGCAGTGTAGGGTGTACAGGCAGCTGTGCTCGTCTAAATGGAGGGAATAGCTCTAATCATTCTGGAAGTTCACGCTACAGTGAGGCCTGTGTTGATATTTGTAACTAGGCTTCAACCGAACTCTCTTATTGTTGATACTGCATTATCTCCTCAAATGATAGTCTTTTGCTTATTCTTCTTCTTTTTATTATAATAATAATAGTAGTAATAATTTTCCGGGTGTGTTTCCGCTCTTGGTCACATAACAAACTTGGCACACTGCCTTCATGCCTCTGTGGTTCGTCAACTCGATTGTGGATTAGGTGTCCAATGGCTGTTGCTGTGAGTCGCAACCTTTTGTAGATGTTTTTAAATTTTCATTTATTTATTTTTCTTCTTCATTCATCTATAATAGAACTTGTCATTCAATGTCATCATCATTGATTCACAGGATGTTGCCACACGAGTTATTGCTGAGGGACTTAGGCCCGAAGAGACTTTAGTGTCTAAGGTTATGACGAAGAATCCCGTCTTCGTTATGGGCGATACTCTTGCAGTGGAAGCATTACAGAAGATGGTTCAAGGTACTGTTTGCTCCTTTTCTTTCGTGTTCCATAATTTCAACCCTCCTCCTGCATGCTTTGGCGCGTTTGAGCCGTAGTTTCTTTTAGATTAATAAAACTGTATTTTTCCGCGAGCATTTTCTAGTGTTTGAAACTGAGGACCAATTTTGGTAATCTTTGTTAGCAGGTTTATGTAAATCATCCGTGTTATGTACGACTACGCAGTTTCAGTGTCGTGGAAGATGTGAGCACATCTTAAACTATCCCATCTCTATTTGTGACAGGCAAGTTCAGGCATTTGCCTGTGGTGGAGAAGGGAGAGGTTGTCGCACTTCTGGATATCACCAAGTGTCTCTATGATGCTATTGCTCGCATGGAGCGGGCTGCTGAAAAAGGCAATGCAATTGCAGCTGCTGTTGAATCTGTGGAGCGTGAGTGGGGCAATAATGCTTCAGGTAAGCATGGTACTTCTCGTAATCAGCACAAAATGTGTTTATAGATTCACACCATATTTGTGATGAATAAGTGGATGTTTTCTTGGTACGCTCTTCTCGCTGCTTTGTCTTATGACGCGATTGATCAAAGATATTGAGTTTCACGAGTCGTTGGCTGCTTGGTTCTGTCAGATAAGTCAAGTTTTATTGAGAATCTTCGAGACAAGATGTTCAGGCCTACTCTAGGATCTATTATTCCGGAAGGATCCAAGTGAGTTCATTTTTCACTGATTTTTACTTTCAGCACCTAAAATTCTAGCCACGGAAAGGGGTTATGAGATGATTGTGTATTCTCGTTTATCGGAATATTGTGGATTTTCGATACAATGCGAGGTCATAATGGTCATTTTAAATTTCATTGTCTTTGTCTCAGAGTGCCAACCTGTTCACCATCTGAGACTGTCTCTGCCGCGACCAGAAAAATGAAAGAGTATCGGATGAATTCAGTGATTATTACTTCGCTCAGCAATAAACCATCGGGGATTCTTACGTAAGAGCGCTATCTTTTTGCTCATGCCGTAGTGGTCTACTGGGAAAAGATGAGTGCAAACATGTATAGAACTTCTTCCTTTTTCTTTTTTTTTTTTCTTTTTTTTTCTTTTTTTTTTCTTTTTGTTACCGTACTTGCACATGTATTACCCTGCTTACCCTCAGACGGCCTTGCTTCAATCAAACTATCTTGTTGGATTTGATGCCTGTAGCTCAAAGGATGTCCTGATGAGAGTTGTTGCGCAAGGTTTACCTCCTGAAACGACGACCTTGGATAAGGTTTGTTTCTGTTCTATATATGTTTTGGTATTCTTTTTGAGACTGTCTTTGCAACTGTAATGTCTGCTCTAATAATGCATGAAGCCGTTTCGTACGGTCATGGAGTCTGTTTGTCTACAGAAGTCATATTTAGCTGACGCTGTCAGATTGTAGGAGCTGTAATCTCTCTCTCTCTCTCTCTCTCTCTCTCTCTCTCTCTCTCTCCCTCCCCCTCCCTCTCTCTCTCTCGCTCTCTTCCCACCCCCTGATGTGACAGTCCTAAAGTAATTTGGGTTCATGTTCAGGTCATGACACCCAACCCTGAATGTGCCGGTTTGGATACCACTCTTGTGGACGCACTACACACCATGCACGATGGCAAGTTTCTCCATCTTCCAGTTACAGATCGAGGTAAACATGTGTATTGCTTATTCTTGTACAAGTGCTAACGTTATATCTTTGTTAACTTAAGACATTCTTATCTTTTTTTTCTTGAATCATATTGTATGCTTTTTGTTGAATTGCTATCTCTCACTTATGTCAAACGTCATATTCTGAAAGATCACGGGTTGTTCCTGTTGTTGTGTACAGATGGATATATTGTGGCATGTGTGGATGTCCTACAGCTTACACATGGTGCTGTTGCAACCGTAAGTGCTAAATAGATCCTGTTACAAATAATTGCATTTAGGAAGATACTATTGTTTTTTCCCGTAAATTTAACGTGAGCTAAAATTGCGAATTTATGGTGACGATAGGTTGGTGGAGGAACTGGTAGTGTTGGTGGTGGTGGTGGAGGTGGAGGTGCTGATCAAGCAACAAATATGTTACAAAAGTTCTGGGATTCTGCTCTGGCCCTAGAACCTGCTGATGAAGATGATGATTCTCACAGGTTGGTCATTGTTAGTATACTCACTGGACCAGCTTGTTCAAGCACTGGACCGATGAAATATGTGTCCATTGCATAAACCAAGAGAGATCATACATTCTGGGTTGAAGAAAATTCGGTTATGAGAATTGATTTATCAAGGGTGACTAGGTTTTCAAATTTTTAATTTTGTTTTAAAGAGTCCGTCTCCCTCTTGTTTTGCTCATTAGTTGGAGATTCACTTTTTCTGAGAGGGTGAGTTCTGAATGTTTTGGTCATGTTGGGCTAATCTTTAGAAGGTTTTTGTCTTTGTGTTCGTAGTGATTTTTCTGCTCGACAGTCTGATATATATTCAGAAAGACAATCTGGTTATCAAGAAAGACAATCTGGTTATCCGTCATTTGGGCTCGGTAATCAGTTCGCATTCAAGCTGAAGGTGACTGGCAGCGATGGAAAAGAGCAAAATCAGCGCTTCAACTGTGGTGGGCATTGGAAAACTTCATCTCTAATAAATGAAGTTTCTCGGCTTGGAGAATAACGCAAAATTGAACAGTGGGATTTCTGTGGACTACGCAATCACAAAAATATTGAGCATGTGCTTCATTGCATCGGTGCGAAGTTGTTACTGTTCAGGACTTCTTAATATTGTATTGTATTTTCTGATCTTTCGCAGGATCTGAGAGCTTGACCGAACTTATGTCGATGATAGTTCAGCGTCTTGGTCATGACATAGATCGCACTCGTCTTCCTCGCCTCATGGTACGCTCATTTGTGTTCTGCACACTTATTCGAGGTTGTTTGTATTTTTGTTTTCTGTTGTCTCTTTGCCATCTGAAATTGCATACACTTATGTACTTACACGATTGTGGTCATGCTGGGTGATCTTATTGCAGTATGTGGACGACGAAGGTGACAAAGTTCTGCTCGGCACTGACTCCGATCTTGTGGCTGCTGTCAACTTTGCTCGCATTAGTGGGTGGAAGGTCAGTTCACCCCGTATGGTAGTTCTGTGTGTGCTTTTGACTGGGGAAGGTAGATCTTTTCAACAACCGAGGACATCAACTCGAATGTTGTGGGTGTTGCTGTCAAATTGTGTATCTATGAAATGGTTGGCAGTTGCAACCAAGGACATAAACTTGTTTTCGTTTCTCTTTTCTACTATTTGCTCTGATGAATGTGCTGTTGATGCAGGCGTTGACTCTCCATTTGGAAGAACCACAAGAGCCAAGGCGTAAAAAAGTCTCGGCACCCCTGAAGCCTGTGCAGGCAGTGCAACCCTATCAAACCTCTCAAGGGTTTTCAGGCATGCACACAGCAATCATTGCTGGCAGTGTAGCAGTAGTTGCTGTGAGCATTGTTTTATTTTTCCGCCGCTCAAACTCTTGACTTTTTCATCTAGGAACCTATCTTGATAAATGAGATTATGCAGAATAAGGCACATTAGCACTATGTAAGTGTTTTTGTTCGTAGATTTATTCTAAGGAAACATTATACCGAGAGCAAGCATTTTTGATATGCGACTTTCTTCACCAATTCAAGAGGTCGTTTGATATCTACGGCATACTTTCTTAGTCCAACAAGATCCTTTTCACTGCCAGGCTTTGCTTGTCACACAGATCTGCTACTTGCAATTTCTTCATATTTGCTTCTTTTAAGGTGTTTGCAGTGACTATTACTACGCTTCAAAATGGAGCTGTGTTGCACCCACATCTATGCGATGATGCTTAAGATATTTCTCAATTGTAAAGATTGATTATTTCCACAACATTTTATTCGACTACTCCTATCAACGCGTGGTCTTCCATATTTTTTCCCTCTGCTAATATTCACTCACTGTAGTAATGATTGCTAGTAAAATTTCCTGCAAAAGTTTGAATATCAAAACCTCCTATTCTAGTCTTTTTGAATACATGTCCAAGACCGAAGAATTTAAAATGGTACTGTCTCAAACCGTATCATACAAAAACCCGCAACTAAAGAACTGAAAATTATCACGGTTTCGATATTTTGGAACTGGAGAGTGCATACAATTGTCAATAGAAAACTATGTTACACCATGCTTTTGGAATCAATAAGGAGCATGCCTAAGTTTCGAACGACCAGCTCTTTTCGCAACCAGCCCACTAGAAACCCAAGCAATGCTCCTTTCGTTTGCATCACAATCCTCACTCCATCTACAAAGCCGTCCATCCTCGCCACCCGTCCAACAGAAAAGGCCTTCCAAAGGGGTGTCAGCATTTGTTCCTACATCACAGGGAAACCAAACAGACCTCACCACGGAAGAGTGGCCCCCTTCTAAGACGGCACTGGCTGGTCCAACTGCCGCAGCATCATTTGTGCCTGACCTCTTCACTGGAATGTGGAGAGGAAAGTACCCGATTGTTCCTTCTTGGGTCCCGGCTATAAGCCAGAGCGTGTCGAATCCAGGTATGTAGTGGCAGCGTATCAGATAATCCACCTGCACAGCCAAATTCAAAAACACGAAGCTCAATAATAACTTCGAAAAACCGGCTTCTCGAGTTCTGCTTGAATTGTAAGACAAAAGAACTATTGCTACCTATTTCAAAACAAGAACTTATTCTCAGTTATTAATTTTTCTCATCACTGAGGCCTTGCTAAGACTATCCAAATAAAAATTTCATGCACAATCAAGAGAGACGCTTACAGAGGGGTAACTCCAATTGGCTGAAGCCTCGGAGCGGATATCTGTGAAGTCAGCTTCCAAAAGTGCATCCTCAATGTTCCAAGAACTGCCACAAATAAAATATAATTCAGGTTCAATGCTGTAAACACATGAGTGGGTTCATAGCTGAAACCAAAGAAGAATTCACTGTTGCTTCCTTGCAAATCGAAAGAGCTATATTACAGTTAGTCTCTTTATCAAAAACTGGATTGGAATCCCAAGAAGTCACAGGTATGTCCCCGCAGTTAAGCTCACCTCACTGTTTCAATATGTGTTTGGCACCAAAGCCGTTCACGATTGCTTCCGTAGAATCCTATTCTAGCGATAGAGGTTCCCACGCCCATTACCTGAAACTCATAAAACCCTCGAAACCTCAACGACAAGATTATCGTGACAATCTGATGAACTATCTTATTGCATCAGAAAAGTCGACCCGGAAAGTCCAAAGAATTGCACCTAGAAGCTACAGGAGCTGTGAATGATCTTCAGCATAGATGAAGAAAACCGCGAGTTACTGTGCAAAAACACTCACAGATTCCATTCCTTCGTCATCATTGATGTCGCTCACGGTATCAAATACGCACATCAAGCCATCTACTGAAGCAGACACCAGTTTTTCCTTCTTACTCGGATGGAAGCGAACCTACGGAGAAACATAAAAGCATTCAAATCATTGATGTTAAGCACACATTCCGAGGAAATAGAGTACCTGTCCTCCGTGTATTGTTCTTTATACTCAAAACGTTCACGCTCTAAACTTGTGGGTCGTACAATGCTCTACAATGCTACCTGACTTGGAGACACAAATATGATCCCTAGCAGGGAAGCTAAGAACATGAGTAATGTTCACCTCACAACTTCAACTGGGAAGCGTAGTGAACCTGCGTAACAGCTTCTGTGTGGCATTCTTCTAATGTGGCTATTTGGCGATTTGTCCGCCGGTCCCAACATATCACCTGCAGTGGCAGAGCAAGACAAAGTTTAATAAATTGAGAAGGTACTCAAGCTCATAACTTCCCAGCATTCACAGTGATTTAATGTTCAACTGCAACAAAAAAGCTCAGAACATATATTAGTTTACGAGGCAAGAGCTTCACTAAACAATAAGCAGCGCCAAATTTAACTCGCCCTGAAAGGCAATTACAGACTAAATGCTTCAGCACTATTAAAAACAATGCGATCATGCGACCAAAATTAACGTAACTGTAACATTTAGTACTGGGGTCGTCGAGCTTAATTTGAATTCAGATCCCAACCTAACACATCCAAAGTCCTAGAGCAAAAGATGATGAACAAAGGTCAGTGAATCACCGCAGCATTGCCACCAGAAGCAACCAAGTTTTGAGTAGAACCCCCGACATCAAAACTCCATAACTCTTGGTTTTCTGACCGTAGACTTGCAACCTGCGACGGCAACCCAACAAGGTTTACTAAATAAATAGATAAATAAACCATCCAAGATAATTGAGCTCATAAAAATGAGGTATGCGGTTAGTTACCTCTTTTCTTAGACGAGTGTCCCAAGCCCTCACTGTACCATCAGCCGACGAGGAGCACAACATATGAGGTGAATCTGCATCAGAAAAGGAAACGTCCGAAATCGTGTCGGTATGTCCAATACAGTCCCCCAGAAATTGGCCCGTTGCCAGACCATATAATTTAATTCCATTTGTTGAAAGCGAGGCTGCCATTATGGTGTTATCTCCACTGCAGATCACGACGCACCACAACAGCCACAGCTCATCAACAACCAACAGCTGTAACTGAAATGCACACTTATCTACCAAAACCGAACATGAAAACCACAAGTAATCACAAGAAAAAACAATTAAGGCTCGATGAACCCTTAGCCCAGGGGTTTAGGGTTTAAGGAGCAACATCCAATAGCACAATTGTCACCATCACTACATAAAGCACATGCTCCTAAGAAAACATCGCAACGAAAAACAAGGGAATCTTAAGAATGTCCGAGCCAGCTACAACTCAAAAGCCAAAGCCCTAAAAACCTGAACTCCTCACAGAAAACTCATCTCTCGACAGAACTTACCCAATAAGCTTGGGCATTACAGGGAATACAATACGGAAAGTCCTAAATAAAATACGAAGTCGAGGAATCTGACTCACTTGGCTGCAATGTCGAAAACGTAGTCGGGATCATCCGGGACACCAAAGCTTGCTTGAATGCTGGTGCTCAATTTGCACTTGGCCACAGCGCCTGGCAAGCCCATCCTCACCTCCGTCTCCGTCTCCTCACTTCTCCTCTTTTCTCCGGCCCAAACCCACTTCAATTACGACGGCGCCTGTGCGCATGAAGTAACTATTTTCCAAGCGATGTGATTCCTTACTCGTCGCATGCAATCCCCTCGCCGAAATTCGAACCCTCGAGGGTTGAATTTCGTGGCACTTTCGATCTCCGCCCTATAGTGGCGGTTGTCGGATTCCTCTATCGGCCGCCAAATTTAGAGGCCGTTTTCTCATCCACGAATTTCTGCCGTTTTTATCCCATCATTCGTTGTATGGATGAAGCATCCACGTGAATTCGCAATAGGGGAATCAGTTTCGTTTGTAGAACCGAACATGGTTTGGAAGTGTATCATAATTCGTTCCCCTAAAAAAAACTTTAAAAAATTTTATTCAGTTGAGCTGATTTCAATAATGATTAATAAAAAAAAAATGTTTAACTAAAATATCCTGAAATACAATGTATTATCTATAGGATTTTAGTATGTTTGTCATGCATAATGTTAGTGTTGTTTCACCATGTTATATTTTTTAAATATGTAAAATAAGCGAATAATTAATATAATATATAAAATAAAAGAATAATTATATATATTATACATACTTATATTGATTTAATATAAATAGATTAAAGAGAGATCCTATTATACCAATATATTTATTATTATTATAATTTTATTACTTTTATGGTTGAAAAGATTAAAAAATTATAATTATAATAAAAAAAATTAGTAATTCTTGGAATTTTATTTATATTTATATTGCAAGTTTTACTAATATTTCTATTCAAGATGCCATTTTTTATAATTTTTAAAAGTCCTTTATATATTCACAATTTTTCACTTGATAAAATTGATTGATGAGTAGTCAGTTATTCTATTACATAATAGTGCATCCAAAGTTTTATTAAAGAACTAAGATTTAAGAAAATCACTCTTTAAGAATATTAGTCTAATAATCACAACAAGAAAAGACAAGGTGGATTTTTTTTTTTTTTTTTTTTATTTTGTTTTTTTGGATTTTTTTTCTACATAATCTCTGCATATATATATATATATATATATATATATATATGCCAATATAAACTAATAACATCAAACTTGATTATTTTTTAAAATTTAATCAAAATTTACCGTATTAAAACCAATTTGATTCTTAGTTGTTATTCAAACTACTTTAAAAGAAGACATGCTACTTGTATTAAATGTTTATCTCTCTCTATTTTCTTATATACTTTTTACATTATAAGGTTGTAATTTTTGTTGTTTTAATTTATTTGTTTTTAATTTCTACTTACTTCTTAAAAGAATTATAGCATAGAAGGTTGCTGAAAAAATAAAAATTTATCTCAATTTCAAAATTGGAACCAAAAACCTCTTTAATTAAGTTGATTCTAATAGGTACATTTTTATTACTTGTGTATTGAATCTAATTCTTTATAGTTTATGCAATAAAAGGTATTTTAGTATTTTAATATAAAGTATAGATTTAATATTGAAAATTCTGCACCATTTAAATAAAAAAATATTTTTATATAAGTATTTTTTTAAGAAATATATTTAGAAATATAAAAAAAAAAATTACTCAAACATCAAAATTACTTCATTAAAGGAAAAATGGCAAATAAAGGCATACATGTTATTCTATATAAAATAACAAGAGTTATAGATTATTAATAAAAATATATATTCCAAATTAAAGAAAAAAATATATTAAAAAATAAAAAATATATATATATTTATAAATTCAAATGATATAGAATATAATTCTATAATTTTTTTATTTTTTATTTTTTAAGTATCATTTTTAAAGGAAAAAAATGATTTTGAAGTTGAGTACTTTGGAATTATAAGTTAAACGGATAAGAAACTTTTAAAGACATAAAATAAATAAATAAATAAACAAATTATTTTCATTATGAAATCCAAAAACAATTTAAAAATTATCCCTAGGATTTTTTGACCAATATACTGGGTTTTTTTTTCTTTTCTTGTATTTATTTTTATTTCAAAGCAAGGACTATAAATTATCTAAATTTCTCACTTTTTTGCTCATTTTTTCTTCAATATAGAATATTGTATTAAATATATAGGTGAAAAATTGAACTTGCCAATATTAGCACTTAAACTATCTCCAAAAGCTAAGGCTTAAGAAAACAAGAAGCAAAAGGATTTATTATCATTAATATATTTATATTTTTATTATATATATCTAATATTTATTTATTATTATTATTATTAATACTTAAAAGTTGTAGAATTATATTAAAATCTTAGATATGATAATATATGAGAAAATATATTATTAGAATAGAAGTTTTATAAAGCAAGTATAAATAAACTCACTATCCAACCAAAGAAGATTCAAGAGAATTAATTGCTTAAAATGAACCTCTTTCTTAAGCTTCTAATTAGTATAAGTCCATGTTCTAATGACATAGATTTTTTAGTACAATCATACTAACAATTAGTTCAATTATTGATATATGGATATTTGACTTTTTAGACCATGTAGTAGCTTAGTAGGATACAATGGCTATGATAGATATGATGGTTATGATGGTTATAACTGCTATTCAACTATGTATTAACTAAAAATTATAATATACAACTAGTTATCAATTATTCATATAATGTCTATTAGGAATTTATTATATAAGTAAATAGTCTTTTAACTCTTCCACTTAATGACATATTAGACTAACTCAAGTTGATAATTTCTATCATCTCTTTGAATTTGCAATGTTTTTCATAAGTTGGACCTTTGGTCAAAATATCCATAGCCATGTCTGAAGTCCTACAAAAAATAAAGTTGGTATTCCCATTATTAATACTTTCATAAACAAAATGTTATTGAATTTTAATATCTTTAGTACAAGCATGGAATGGATAATTCTTTGAAAAAAAAAATAACTTAAGTTATTACTAAAAATAATCATAGGATTGTCTCATGAAAATCCAATGTCTTAAAATAATTTAGAAAGACATACTACTTCCTTTGTTGCATGAGTATCTTTCATATACTTTCCTTCAATAGTAGACAATGCAATTGTTGGTTGTTTCTTACTATTTCAATTGATTATACCACCATCTAATAAAAATATATAACCCAAATTATATTGTTACATGTTAATATTTCCTACATAATCTACATTGCAATATCTAATCACTTGCAAAGTCAAAGGACTTCCACATATTGTAACACATAATTCAATGTACTTATGAGATATTGTAAAATTTGCTTAATAGCTATTTAATGTTGTAGTTTAGGATTTTCCATGTATTAGCTAAGAACTCCTATTGTATATGTAATATTAATTTAAGTACCTATCATTGTATATATTAAATTACCAACTACACTTTAATAAAGAATATCTTTCATTACTTCAATCTTCTTAGGAATGTAAGGACTCATATCTCTTAATAGTTTGTTGTTAGAAACTTAATCTTTTAAATATGTTTTCTAAACAATTCTATTAATTAAAGTTGATTTTATTATTTTTTTTACTTCTCGTAATCTACATATCTAAAATATAATAGATTTCTTCCAATCTTTCATTTAAAATCTTGTGGCTAAAGAACTCTCTATCTTTAAAATAAAACTTTTACTATTACAAACTAAAATTAGATCATCTAAATAAAGTACAATAATGATGAATCTATTATTATTCATTATAACATAAATATTTGAATTTGCATGGTTTTTCTTAAAACTTTATGAAAAGAATAATCATCTATCTTCTTGTATCATGCCCTCAAAGATTGTTTGAATCCATAGAGAGTTTTACAAAGCTTATAGACCATATATTCTTCATCTTTTAAGACATAGTCTTCAAGTTGATCCATACTAATTTCTTCTTTTAGATCCCTATTTAAGAATATTATCTTGATAATTATACGATGAACTTCCAAATCTTTACTAATTTGCATATTAGTATAAGAAGTATAAAAACATTGAAGTAATTTTTGCTACTAAAGCAAAAGTCTCATTATAATCAATTGTTTCTTTTTATGCATAAGCACTAGCAATTAGTCTATCAATAAATATGCCCATGCATATATCATCATTGATAAAAGAGGATGTAGAGGTGGAATAGTAATTGGATTTAAAGCTCTACATTATTGTCCAAGTACTCAAGCTTGTAATCAAATCTCTTCAACTAAAGATAAAGATTTAATAAGTAGATTTTATTGATTATTGTTAATATTTAAGTCTCTTGCTATATTATCATTATTACTCTTTAAATTAAATAAAGAATCTATAGATTAAAATTTTATCATTATTATTTTAGATTTATCAATAAAAACTTTTAAAATTCTTTTCATTTACTTAGAGTCTTTACACTCAAAAAATTAAACATCACGACTTTTAATAATATAATTATTTTTAATATTATAAAAATAATATAAATTATAAAATAATTATTTTAAAGATATAAATAAAAAAATAAAAATATTAATATTCTCTTATGTTGCTTAAAAATAATAGATATTAATTCAAAAATATTATAATATTAAAATTAGAATGATTATTGTCAAAGATAAAAAGAGTAAAAACTCTTATAATAAGAATAAAAGTAAGAAAGGCATTGAAAAAAATGAAGAAGGTTTCACTCTTACATCTATATATATTATATAATAAGAAATTATTTGGCAACGTTCTATAGGACCTCTAATACATGTCTAACTTGTAAAATAAGTTATTAACATGTGCAATACATAGCCAACTTGTAAGATAAATTATTAACATGTGCAAGACATGGCAAACTTGTTGGTCCATTTTCAACCTATTAGTCATCTATAAGATATATTAAATCAAATTATAATGGAGCATTGTCAGGGACAAGAACTCGATGAAAGCTAAAGAGTAAGTGAGACTTTTCTCAAAAAGAAATAGGACAAAATAGAAATATGTATATTAAGAAAGAAACTGGAATGGCTATTGCCAAAATACAAGAAAACTAGAGACCCTTGAAACTAGACTAGAAGCAAGAAAGGAGTTGACAAGAGTGAAGAGGGCTTCACTCTTGCCTCTATATATACTATCTAACTAGAAGCCACGTGGCGATGTTCTATAAGACCTCCAATATATGTTGACTTTCTAGGCCACATGCCTTTGCTTGCAAGGCAAGTTTTCTATGGATGGACCACGTAGTTAGCTTGTTCTTTAAGCTTCCAACATGCGTGGCACATGGCTAACTTGTTGACCAAGTTTCTAACCTAAAAGTCAACTATAGACTCCTATAAAATCAAAGCAGCGTCTATGAAGCTTCTAAGAAGCTTCTCTAGAAGATATTACATAATTAACCTACTTTTACATACTTTTATCTATTCATATAGGTAATTATATGTATGTCCGTGACATTACCCCCCCTTCTAGGGACGAGTTCCACAAGGAGCGGTGATTATATATTGAGAAAATCTAATATGCGGCGAATTATATTTGCTACATATTCTGATCTTTGTTCTCTTCGAAGATAGTTGATGGGTCCTCTTAGCCATCGATAGTGTCCCATTCCAGGGTGAGAAGACCACCCTGTTATTTGATCACTGTTGAGGCCTTCATAACTTCCTTCAAATAATACATTTGAAAGACCATCAGGAGTCGTTCCTATCTCCAATAATATCACCAAACATCGAGAATCTCTTCCAAGGTCGTGATACCAAACGCGTTGTATCTCACCATCTATTCGAGGAAGAACATGTCGTTCTTGAGGGTCTTCATTTCGGTTGCGTCGTCTTGAAGGTTGTGACAATCGCAATGTCTCATCCGATAAGTCAGCAAACGAAGGTTCTTGAGTTGAATCCGCTGGTTGTTGGCTCTCCATCTAATTAGCGTCACAAAATGCAAAGAAGTTACAAACAAGGATAGGAAATTGAATGTTATCTTGCCTCAATCTTGTCTCTTTTATAAGAGAGGTTTTCATCTTGGTTTTGATGGATGTCGTTGATGAAAAACTTTGACTTTAGCTGATGCATTTGCTAGATTCCTGGATGGCTCCCATGTGCGCTCACTAATATCATATCCGCACCAATGAACAAGATATTCCAGCTTATTTCGGCGCCGCCTTGAGTCTAATATCTCTTCCACCTCAAATTCTTCATTATTATCTACTTCTATAGGAGGCGGTGGCATTTGTCTTCTTCCTTGTATATCCACTATCTTATATGGTTCAAGAAGAGACACGTGGAATACAGGATGGATCTTCATTGACTCCGGTAGATGTAACCGATATGCAACTGGGTTGATCTGTTCAGAAACAGAAAAGGGGCCAAGCCTACGATAGTCCAATTTGTCACAAGGTCGAGTGGTCTTGATATTGCGACGAAGTAGCCATACCTTATCACCCACGTTGAGTTGTGGTTGCTCTTTACGATATACATCTGCATTTATCTTTTGTCGTTCTTGAGCTTTCTTCAACTACGCCTTCATTATTGCATGTAACTCTGACAACCGATTTGCCATATCTTCTGCTGCAGGATTATCAACTTTTGAAAAATCAAAAGTATCAAGTCGTCGATGATAGCCATAATTGGCAAAGAAAGGTGTTTGTTGCGTGGAGGAATGTACCGTATTATTATAAGCAAACTCTGCCAATGGCAGAAGGTTTGTCCAATCATCTTGTTGGTAGTTGATGGTACACCTTAAATACTGTTCCAAGACTTGGTTTACGCGCTCTGTTTGTCCATCAGTTTGAGGATGGAAAGCTGAAGATAGCTTTATGTCCACTTTTAAAATCTTGAAAAGAGTCCTCCAGAATCTCGACACAAATTGAGTTCCCCTATCCGATATGATATCTTTAGGTAATCCATGATAGCGATAGATATTATCAATGAAAAGCTTAGCTGTTTCTTCACCTGTGATAGATTTTGTACATGGCATAAAATGTGCCATCTTGGTGAAACGATCTACTATCACAAATATAGAATCATAAGATCTTGAGTTTGGAAGATCTGTGATGAAATCCATAGAAACAGAAGACCATGGTTGTTCTGGTATAGGTAATGGCTGAAGAAGTCCGTAAGGTCGATGTCGAGGAATTTTTGATCTTGAACAAATATCACATGATTGTACAAAGTCTTTGACTGACTTCCACATTTGTGGCCACCAAAAATCTCTTGATATGAGTTCCAAAGTCTTATTATATCCAAAGTACCCTGCTGCTGGAAAGTCATGACGTGCTTGAAGAACACGCAAACGTGCTTTTCCTTCTAGAACATATAGGCGTCCTTCAAAATATAATAGATTATTCTTGAACTCGAACTTAGAAGAATCATGAGACTTGGAAGAATTATTCTCGATATCATGAACAAGAGGGTCTGAGGACATACTGGACTGGATTTGCTTGAGAAAAAGTTGAATCAACAGTCAATGTTGATTTCACTGCTCGGAGATGAAATTGCTCCGGTTTCAAGAGGACCGTTCTTTGTTGCTCAAAAGCTGCATCTCCTTCTTTTGGTGCAAAATAAGAACGTCTAGACAGGGCATCGGACAAACCTTGTTGTTTTCCTGGCCGATAAGTGATAATGAAGTCGAATCTTGACAAAGACATACTCCAACGAGCTTGACGACGATTCAACACGCGTGCTGACATGAAATACTCGAGGTTCTTGTGATCTGTATACACAGTGACTGGACTAGAAGCACCTTCTAGATAATGACGCCATTCTTGAAAGGAATCCACGATTGCAAGAAGTTCTTTATCGTGGATCTCATAATTGATCTCGGCTGCTGAGAATTTTCTTGAATGAAAAGCTATCGGATGAAGTTTGTCATCTGATCCCATTTGTGATAAAACTGCACCCAAGGCAAAATCCGATGCGTCTGTTTCCATAAAAAATGCCTTGAAAAAGTCAACACGATATAAGACTGGTGCAGAGACAAACGATGTCTTTAAGGCTTCAAATGCTGCTTCCGCTTCTTGATTCCATTGGAATTTCTCTTTACTAGTCAAGCGTGTAAGTGGAGCTGCAACTCGTGAGAAATCTTTGATGAAGATCCGATAGTAATTGGCAAATCCCAAGAAACATTGGACATCTCTCACAGTCTTTGGAATCTTCCAATCCATGATTGTTTGGACTTTCTTAGAATCCATCATAAGACCATCATTTGAAATGATGTATCCTAAAAAGTCAACTTGAATAGTGTGAAATACACACTTTTCCATCTTGGCGTACAATCCTGCATCTCTGAGTTTTTGTAATACTTGACGAACATGTATTTCATGTTCTTCAACATTCTTAGAATAAATCAGGATATCGTCTAGGTAGCAGACGACAAAATTGTCTAAGAATTCACGAAATACATCATTCATGAGATGTTGAAAAGCAGCTGGTGCATTCGTGAGTCCAAAAGGCATGACATTATATTCAAAATGCCCGTACTTGGTTCGAAACGCAGTCTTCCATTCATCTCCTTCTTTGATCCGTACTAGATTATATGCTCCTCTTAGATCTATTTTTGTATAGATCTTAGCTTGATTTAACTGGTCAAGGAGTCCTGATATCAAAGGTAATGGATACCTGTTCTTGATTGTGATCTTGTTGAGTCCTCGATAGTCAACACACATTCGTAAAGATCCATCTTTTTTCTTTACGAATAAAATTGGAGCTCCTGCTGGAGATTTTGAATGGCGTATGAAATTCTTCGCTAAATTCTCGTCAATATATGTCTTGAGTTCAGCCAACTCATCTTGCGATAAACTGTAAATTGGTCCAAATGGTGGCTGAGTTCCTTCCTTGAGATCGATTGAACAATCGTATGGGCGATGCTCAGGAAGAATATCTGCATTCTTTTTCTCAAAAACGTCTTGATAATCCTGATATTGACTTGGAATGCCACTTGAAGTCTTTACGCTTTCAGAAATAGGTGCAGCATAAATAGCAAAAGTTGATCCTTCTTTTGCTGCGTGTATAAATGCGTTTGCACCTATAGGTGCGAGTTTTACTATACTAGACTCATGGTTTTTTACTTGGTTAATAGAACTGTTACTAATGCTCTGAGAAAAATCAAGTTTACGAGAAATCCAATCTATTCGAGGATTATACTTTTCTAACCATGATAAGCCTAAAATTACTGGATTAGAAGGAGATCTAATTATATTAAAAATTACGCAACTACTATGACCATTTATTACTACATCTACAGGAAGTGTTTCGTGAGTTACATCTCCAGAAGACAACGGACGACCATCTATGACTTCTACATGTACAGGTTTAGTTTTTTGTATTAATGATATTCTATGACATCTAGCAAATTCTTCATCTAAAAAACAAGATGAGGCTCCTGAATCTACCAAGGCAGAGGCTTTGTAATTATTAGGTCCTAAACGCACATCTATTATAAAACAAGGAGATGGTTTTGAGGAGAGGATAGGACCTTTATTAGAAGTTATACAAGATTCCAGCCGCACGGTCCCTATTGTAGCTGGACGTACTCGTTTTCCGACATATTGTCTTCTTTGACAGCCGTACTCCTCATTTTGTAGTTACGTCGCTTCTTTGGACAATGTTGAGCAGTGTGCTTAGGTTCTCCACAATATAAGCACAATCCTTCTTGTCGACGACGAGACTTTTCTTGCTCAGTAAGAGGTTTGAAACGTACCGCATCAATTTGCATATCCTCTACTTCCGAAGGTATGTGTTGAGGAGACGTCGGTGTTGCCATTGAATTGTAGTAACGTTGAGGCCCACTTGTGCGACTCTCGGATCAAAATTCAAAAAGTCGATTGTCGCACTTCACAGCAAAGTCAATTGCTTGACTCAATGTTTGAGGATCAGGTAAATTAAGCATCAATTTCTTTACCTCATATTCTAATCCGTAGAGAAATTGACTCACAAGTGCGGCATCATCCCACTTGATATCAGTTGCAAGTTATCGAAATTGCGAAGCATATAATGTTACTGATCGATTGCCTTGTCGCAAAATATGGATCTTGTTGGTTGCAACACGAATTGCATCATGTTCTCCAAACATGGATCGAAACTCTGCCAAAAAAGCCTCCAGATTATCCAATATTGGATCTCGTCGTTCAAGAAAAGATGAAAACCATGACAATGCTGAACCTGAAAGAAGTGTACCAATGAATCTTACTTGTGACCCTGGAGTTGGATAGCTCTGGGGTTGAAGTTCAATCACTAGTTGGACCTGATTGATGAATCTTCGAAACTTGGATCTGGTACCATCAAACTTCTCGGGCAAGGCAACTCTCGGTTCTCTAACACTCGAAGGGTGTTCCATTCTGGGAGAAGGGACATGGTTTGGTGCAGATGTTGAAGCAGCCCCAATCATCTCTATATCTTCACTTCCTACCATTCTTGTTGCTCCTTGTGGTGGTAAATTGAGTTGATGCATCGCAAGCATTAACTCCCTCAATTGTTCTTGCATCTGTGCCATTGCACTCTTCATTTCAACAAGCTCTGCCATAGTAGCACTTAGAAAAGAGAAGATGTCTAACAACGCTCAAAACAAATAGAAGAGAGGAATTGATAACAAAGAAAATACTAAGAACAATATCAGTTTAAAAGAGGGTAATCCGCAACTTCTAATGCGCTTATGTCTTATCAAGAAAAAGGGGTAATCCACTCTTAATCAAGAAAAGACAAAGCTCTGATATTGTAAGTGTACTCTTGTCAATCTGTCAGGGACAAGAACTCGATGAAAGCTAAAGAGTAAGTGAGACTTTTCTCAAAAAGAAATAGGACAAAATAGAAATATGTATATTAAGAAAGAAACTGGAATGGCTATTGCCAAAATACAAGAAAACTAGAGACCCTTGAAACTAGACTAGAAGCAAGAAAGGAGTTGACAAGAGTGAAGAGGGCTTCACTCTTGCCTCTATATATACTATCTAACTAGAAGCCACGTGGCGATGTTCTATAAGACCTCCAATATATGTTGACTTTCTAGGCCACATGTCTTTGCTTGCAAGGCAAGTTTTCTATGGATGGACCACGTAGTTAGCTTGTTCTTTAAGCTTCCAACATGCGTGGCACATGGCTAACTTGTTGACCAAGTTTCTAACCTAAAAGTCAACTATAGACTCCTATAAAGTCAAAGCAGCGTCTATGAAGCTTCTAAGAAGCTTCTCTAGAAGATATTACACAATTAACCTACTTTTACATACTTTTATCTATTCATATAGGTAATTATATGTATGTCCGTGACAAGCATAGATAAGATAATTGTATTATTGATGTATAAAGATAGATAATTAAGACCATTTTTAGAAAGTTTTTAGAAGTTTCCAGAATTGAAGCCAAGTTGGTGGTCAATGTGGAATTCACCATAGAACATCCTATAAGAACTAAAGGCAGTTATTTTGGTAGAGCCCACTTTTAAGAATATTTTAGAAAGTTCCAAGGTAGTTGAACAAAGTATAAATAGGATTGACTAAGGTCATTTGGGGCATTCGGTTAGGTATAGCTTTGGTTCTTTTCTCTCAATAAAGTTTGGTTTACATTTTCTATTATGTTTTGTTCTATTTTCTATTGCTTTGTTTTATCTTTCATGTTTTATTTTGTTTAGTTCTATTAATGTTTTTTTTTTTTTTTTTTTTTTTTTTCTACTTTATGATGAAATTTATGTTGCTATAGACTAAAAGGGTTTTAAATCTTTAAGAGAATTTAGTCTTGTTTTACAAATTATATAAATTTAAGATTGAAAGATTTGTAATAAAATACATAAAAATAAAAAACTATGATTGTTTTGGTATATAATGGCTAAAAAAATCCATAAGGTAGGTGATAAGAATTTTTTGATTTTAAACAAACATCATATGATTGTACAAAGTCTTTAATTGCCTTTTACATTTGAAGCCACCAATAATCTTTAAATATTAATTCCAAGGTCTTGTTGTATTCATAATAAGTTTGAATTAGAAAATTGTAACAAGCTTAAAGACCACATGATTGTATTTTAGTTTTTAGAATATATAAGTATCTTCTAAAATAAAATAGATTGATTTTATACTCAAATTTAGAAGTATCATAAGATTTAGATAGATTATTCTTAATATAATAAATAAGATAATTTAAAAATATTCATAATTGAATATAATTAAAAAAATGAATCAATTGCCAATATTTATTTTATTGCTTAAAGATGAAATTTTTTTAGCTTCAAAGAATGATTTTTTGTTGTTCAAAAGCTGTATCATTTTTTTTTGTGCAAGATTAGAATATTTACAAAGATCTTCTAATAATTTTTTATTTTATTTTTTTAGCTAATAAATGATCTTAAATTCTAATTGTAACAAAGACATACTTTAATGAGCTTTGCAAAAATTTAAAACATGTGCTAATATTAAATACTTGAAGTTCTCATGATTTTTATAATCAATCACTAAAATAAAAGTACATTTCAAATAATGGCTCTATTCTTCAAATAGATCCACAATTGCAAAAAGTTCTTTATTATGGATCTTGTAATAACTCTTAAGTATTTAAAATTCTCTTGAATAAATAATTATAAGATGAAGTTTGTCATCTGCTTTTATTTGTGACAATATTGTATTAAATACAAGTCTAATGAATTTATTTTTATAAAAAAATGCCTTAAAAAATTAATGAAATACAAGTTTGGAGATGTTATAAAATTAAACTTCAAAGCTTCAAATGATGCTTCAACTTCTTTGTTTTACTTAAGTTTGTCTTTACAAGTTAAATATATAAGTAATTTTGGAGCTTAAAAATAATTCTTGATTAAAATTTAATAGTAATTAGTAAATCTTAAATAATTTTAGATATTTCTAAATTTTCTTAAATCTTTATAATCTATAATAGTCTAAACTTCCTTTAGATCTAATATGAGATTATTTTTTAAAATGATGTATTCTAAAAACTCAACTTGAATTATAATTTTTTTTCTATCTAAATATATAATTATGAATTTATAAATTTTTATTATATGTGATAAATATGAATTTTATGCTTTTTTATATTTTAATAATAGATTAAAATAACATCTCTATAAAATGTAACAAAATCATCTAAACATTCTCAAAAAACATTAGATATTTTTTTATAATCAAATAATTATAAATTCTTTACTTTATTAGATCTAGATGCTTCAATTTTTTATAGAAAATTTTTTTTAAAAAAATAAGAAATATTTTTAGTAAAAACAATTAAGCCTTGAAATATATAAATCATAGATGATTTTATTTATTTTTATCTTTTAGGGATACTATCTATGAAATTATTCCTAAAGAGCTAGCAAAGAATAGTTATAATAGCTTAATAATATATAATATTAAAAAAAATATTAACAATGTTGAATCTTGTCTTGTTTAATAAAAAATTTAAAACATTTCATAACTATTTGTATAGGTTTTGGCTTTAATAAATAATTTTTTAGAAACTTAAAAGTTTTTGTCATGACTTGACTTGTTTTTCTCCAACTAAATCTTTATTTCTAGCATCTTTCAAAAAATAAATTATTCCACGTAATGACTTAAGCATTAAATTATTTCAATAAACTAGAAATATCAATAATAATTCTTTGTTAGCCCATATCAAAATTAATTGATTAGGACTTTATTATTTCAATCTATATCATAAATAATAGAATTTAATAGCTAATATGATATTTGATAATGATCTTTGTTATAAAAATAAAAATTTGATCTCTGCTATCTTTTTTTAATTATTTTTTCTAAATATGGCTATAAATAATTTTTAGAATAAAATTAGATAATATAAGATTTACGAATAATTTTTTATCAAAGGTATAAATCAAAAAAGTATTTCTAGATAGAAATGCACCTATGAATGCAACTAAAGTAAATCCATTAAGATGTTGAGAAGGATGCAACCTTAAATAGACTTTGATTTGTTGTAAAAATCTTTAAAATTTTGATCATGTTCCATCAAACTTCTTTGGTATACTAGTCCTTGCATTCCTCATTCTTGTAATAGTAAGACTTCTTCAATTCAACTATGAGCTTAATGTACTTGCTTCCCTCAATTATTTAACTTCTTAGCATAGACATTGAATTGCATTATTAACTTCTTTTATAGGTGTAAAAATAATACTTCCATGGTTGATACTAGTTATATGTAAAATTTCTATTATAAGATTATTGACAAGTTTTTCAAGATCAACAATGGTTATTAATCTATTTTCACTTTTGCTAAGTGTAGCATCCATAATTTTATCTTCCATCTCTATAAGAGACAAATTTGATAAATTTACAAGTCAAATTAAAAGAAGATAATCTATAACATCTAATATCAAATGAAAATTTTGACAAAGAAGGATAATATACTATCTTTATAAAAAATAAGTGTTAGAAAATAAAAAATACTTAAATTTTTTTGGATAGTTTAAAACCTTTAAAATAAAACAAAAGAAGTAGAGTGATCCACTTACTATTAAAATAAAAAGAAGAATAATGAATTCACACTGTTATCAAACTATCAAAAATATGAATAAAAAAAAAATCAAAACTTCAATATAATCTTAAAATGAATAGATTTTTATTCAAAAATAGTATAATATTAAAATTAGTATGGTTATTATCAAAGAAAAAAATATTGGAAACTCTTGAAACAAGACTAAGAAAAAAAAAAATGTTGACAAGAGTGAGGAATACTTTATTCTTACATGCATATATACTATATAATTAGGAGTTATATGGCAACATTCTATAGGATCTCCAATGCATATTTAACTTGCAAGACAAGTTTCTAATATATGTGCGACATGACTAAGTTGTACCACAAGTTATGAACATGTGTGACATGTAGCTAACTTGCTAGCCAAGTTTTTGATCTATCTATCACATGTTAATATGTGTAAAGTCGAATTTATATCCATAAAGCTTTTAAGAAGCTTTTTCAAAAGATATTATTAAGTTTACTTACTTCTATTTACTTCTATTTAATTCTTTTATTCTAAGTGTGTATGTCCATGATACCTCAATATAGCCCAAAATTATATATTTTTTATTTTTAGGGATAAGTTTTGTATATTTTTCATCCAAAAGATGTACATAGGCATCACATCTAAAAACATAAAGGTGTTGTACCAAAGATTTCATACTTGACCAAACTTCTTTAAGCATTTTTTTTTTTTTTTTTTTTTCTATAAAACTAGTTAGAGCTTAATTAAGAACATATATTGTTGTATTAATGGATTTTTTTAACCACATTTGAAAATTTCTTATGTTTTAAGATACATCTTATACTTTCAAATAATATCTAATTCTTGCATATTATAATTCTATTTTTTTTGTAGATGTAGAAGGTATTAAAAATTATCTTTTAATGCCATGTAACTTATAAAATAGCTTAAATGCCTTAGATATATATTCACCATCATTGTTAGTATGTAATTTATGAATTTGTAAACATACTTATTTCTTAACTAGAGCCTTAAAAATTTTAAATTTATTTAAGACTTTTGATTTTTGGTTTATTAAATATACAAAAATATTTTTTAAAAATTATTAATAAAAGTAACAAAATATTTTGTATCTCAATGAGATGTTGTCATCATAAGACCATGAACATTCAAATGTATCAATTCTAAGAATTTAGTTGCATAAGTATTACTTTTTATGAGAAAGACATCACAATATATATATATATATATACATCTTTTGTAAAAATCTAATTTGGTGACTTTGTCTAAGTCTAAATGGATAATAATATCACTTGCTTGTAGTTTTTCAAGCCCAAAATTTTAAGATAATCATATTATTTATGTAAAAAATTTATCTTATTCAAATTCTATTTTGATTTTTAATACAAAAAAAAGTTTTCTTGTCTTCATTCAAAAATCCTAAAAACTTATATAAGCTTCTATATCTAAAATCTTTGATTGTAATATTATCTTGTTTTATGAGATATGTATAAGTTTTGAAATTGTCTTTTTGAGATTGAGTTTACATTCTTCTTATGAGATGCTTATTGTAATAATTGAGCTTTGACCATAGTCAATATCAACTTGGTAGAAAGTTCTATTCCCAATAATACCACCAAAGTATGGTATGACTCTAGAAGATTCTTTAATGATATGATGACAAAACACATATCAAAAACTTTCTCTACAATTGAAGAAAGTTGCTTCGTTGTCTCTTCTAATTTTCTTATATATATAATAATGTTTTTACCTTCATTCATTTGTATAGTTGATAATTTGAAAATTAATAATAATAAGCTTGAGGTATTATAAACCTTGTATGTTTCTTCTAGACACTTCCATATGGCCATTGCACTTATTACTTTGCTTGTTGTGATGAACTCTAAACTAAAGAGATGTTAAAAAATTGCAGATAGTGCCTACTTATCTGCATCTTGTCATTTCTCTCACTTTGTCAGATGTATGGATAACCTTGTAAGTTTCTTGTATTTTTCACATACAACCTTCGACAATTTCTTATCAATTAAAATAAATCTAATTGTTTCTTTTCAAAGGTACTAATTGTCACTAATATATTTTTCTATGATGTGGTATTTTATTGCCATGATACAAAGAGTATGTTAAAGATAGAGGAAATAATAGGACTCAGGGAATAAAATTAGAACGGAACAAAAATGGAATCAAAGTGAGGTTCAATACCCTCCTATATAACCTTTTACTTGAATATTTATACAAATTCTAAATATTCTCTAAAAAACAAAAATTAGATTTAAGTGGATGTATTATGGTACCATTCGTGTTGTCAAAAATATTTAATTTTAAATTTATAAAATTGACAAAGATATTACAATTTTGACAAAGAGATGCCAATTTTAAATAAAATCACTTAACTTACCAAAATTTCTTGAATCTTTGGACTTCTATAACTCTATGGCTGCTTTAAAGTTCGTACAACAAGTTCCCAACTACTATTGTCCAACCCAACAATCCATTCCTAACAACATGTTCTAATAAGGCATTCTTGATAGCGTGTAGCTTTTTACAAACTGTAGGCACGTTGCAAGCATAGCAAAGGTTATGGATAAAGTTTTTTAAAGCTCCAAAGTCTTCTTCTTGCTCTTCTTCATTTCTAATATTATTCCTAACAAGAGCTACTAAGAAAAAAGGAATAGCTTACATTTGGCCCAAGAAGTTCAACTCTCTAAAAGGCTAAATTCACAAATTACTAAAGTCCTTTAAATTGATTAAAAGATATAGTCCTACTAAACAACCTCATATGATATATTCAACTTGCAAAGAATAAATAAAAAAAACATCAAGCTTTGATTCTATGTGATAAAATATGAAGAAATATATTACCAAAATAGAAGTTTAACAAAACAGTACAAATGAGGTCATTGGTCAACCAAAATGGATTCAAGAGAGTTAATTGCTTAAAATGAACCTATTTCCTAACTATTATATATCATAAATCTATGGTCTAATGACATAGACTTTCTAGTGCAAGCAAACTAATAATTAATTCAATTATTGACATGTAAACATTTAACTTGTTAGGTCATATGACAACTTAGTAGATTATAGCAACTATGATAGCTATGATAGTTATAACTATTCAATTATGTGTTCACTAATGTTCACAATATATAACTACTTATCAATTATCTATACAATATCTACTAAAAATTAGTCATATATATAAATATTTTTTAACATTAGAACTATTTATAATTATAAGTTATCATGTGATTCCTTCTAAAGCAAGTCCTTAAATTTAGACCAAAAATAAATATTTTCCAAAAGAATTTCACCTATTGATTATGTTTTATAAAAACAATGTTTTTTCTTTAGATCATTATATGTTCTCTACCAAGGCATTATCTCAAGGTATATCTTTTTTTTAACAATTTAAATCATACATTAGAAAGACTCAAAATAATTGTTTAAGATCACATTTTCTTGGAAGTTGTTGATTTAAATTTGGCAAATAATATTAACATAGGGATTTAATATAAAGTAAGTCAACACGAAAAAAAAAAAAAAATTAATCAAGTCCAAATGGTTACAAATCAAATATCAATCAACCACAAACTTTATAAACAAGTGTTACATGCAAAACCCTCAACAACAAACAATTATGTAAGACCTTGTATATACATTATAACATTTGCAAACAAAAACATTCATTATAAAATAAAACTCTTCTAAAGCTCTTTGAGATTGAAAATGACTAAGGCCATCTTAAAGGCCAAGAGTGGCAAGCTTACTGCAATAGAGGATTTCCATTTGAAGTCATGAAGTACAAGATTGTCAATGCTATCTGCAACAAGAAGCTCAAATCTAGACTTACAACAATAAAGCAAATAGTTCACCTTAATCCAAAATAAATTTGGTGATAAGAATAATAGTTAAGTGATAATAAGAATGATAGTTGGGAGTCTAGCCTGTTTCAAGAAATCTACTAAAGAAGTGAATCTTGTTGAGTGACTACCTTACACTGATGAAACTTCATCCCAAGGAGGTGAATCAGTTGCTTGATCCTCACAGATCTTAAGTGATGATAGAAATTCTAAGCAACTTCGGCAGCACCCTTAATGGCTGCAACAGCTTCTTCTGCGCCTCTACTCCTCTGTACGCCAACCCATCGTGCGTAATCCACCCACCTGCATGTCACGCACACAGCATGAGACCAGCAGAAACAATGTTTGTTGGCTGTGGCTCCGAAAGATCAAAACCTCGCTCTGAGCAGATTCTACAGCTAACCATGGATTGAAACTCAGGAAGGAGAAGGAAGCGTACATCAATGAACCGAGGAACGTGTTTCCAGTACGAATAGCGAAGCTCATTACGCTAAGCAGCAGTTTCTGGTTGTGCAGCATTGGCTCCAATATACGCTGCTCGACGACTCCTGCCAGGATTTGATATCTGGAACAAAACTCAACCAGCGGTAAGAATCAAGCTCTACAAATCAACGATATTCCACGCAACTAAGACGATAATAAAATCTAAAGCCAATTCGAACTGACTGCGTGATAAACGAGTGCCTGTTCTACACGACTTCAAAACAATCTGAAGTTTTCTTTCTTTTTGTACAACACAGAAGATACTCCAGAAATCACAAGCTTAAAGAGATTCTCGCTGTGAGTATGTGACCAAAACTGTCTGGAACCATACCGCAAGTTACTGGAGACAGCCATGTATACTCCATAAGCCAAGCTGGTTTGTAGGATTGGAATATCTTCTGATTCTCCCTCAAAGTTCTTATCCAACTTGCGACGAATTGCTATTAAAGTGTTCGTAGAGGCTGTCCCGACCTGCACAACCACAATTAAGCAAAATTTATGAGTTTGGCATAACAGAGACGCAAGATAATTAATCCCGTAGATTCAATACAGAATCCATCTCAAGGTCTGAAACTAAGACAAGCGAATAAGAATTGAAGCAAATATGAATTTATTTCTAAATGTAGCAGCGGATAAAAATGTAAGACATCATGTGAGATACTTTTCATGCCCGCATACCAGTGAGGCTGTTGTACCGACAGCCAATAACTTCGCCCCGTTTCTCTGCAAACAGTAACACACTTGCTTCGCTAAGAACACGAAAAATGAATCCCAACTGCGTTAATACGACGCATTCACATCTAACTTTCTAAGTTCACAATTATAACTGAACAGAAAAGGCAGCAAGCTTACCACAATAGCACCAAAACGTTGCAACAGGGAGAAGGACTGCCCTGCAAATGCAACCTGCATATCATAAAGGAACCAATCCGACAATTGCAAATTAGCAGATACCTCAAAAGTTTGAGTCAACTCTAACAACAGAATATGGAATTTCTACAATGTCACACAATGTCCAGGGCAGACAAGCATACAGAAAATACCAGAGTTTGGCTGCCAAAAAAAACTAAGTGGGTAGAGTCTGTAAGAGAAAATCAAATAAAAAATTGGATCACCTGGAAGGCATTGTCGGGACAATTGTAAAACAATTTCGCAAGCCCTCCGACATTTGCAATTTTAGGACGCAACGACACGGTGGGGGCTGGCAGCCACACCAGCATAAAATCAGCAAGCAATGCCATCACCTATTGCACCAATGAAGACACAGAAACAAGATGAGAACAATTGACGCTGGCATGGAAGCTTATGTAATTGAAATGAGAAATCTGTTCTTTTCACTTCACGTTCATCTGACATCAGAAAATGCAGTAAAAAGGCTGCACAGACCACTCATTCCAGAAGAGGGAATACACACTACAAAGTTTAGTGAAGTCGTGGCTTTAGTAAAATCACATACCACATCCGCAAAGACGAAGTCCAGCTCCTTAGAGAAATTCTCTTTGCGCTTCTCAAGTTCAGCAGCAGACTGCAGCTCCAATGTGCAAACAGAAACGGATAAGAAAAAATAGTCCAAAGTCTTCACAAGAATTAACCCACGAGAACGCATTTCAGAGATTTCAAAAGAGAAGGTCAGCTGTGGTGACTTCTTCTGTCGACCATCAAGTCAATCAAACGACAGGACAGCATATATCCCCCCTAAACGGAAAATAAATAAATAAATAATCAATAAGGACGGACACAAAAAATTCCCTTCCTTTCGGGTTTACTGCAAGCACCCCCAAAGGACGAGACTTCCAGACCATTCTTCCTTGTTTCTTTCGTGAATGAGCTGTAGAAGACACACACACACCCACACACATTCTGAAAGGAGGGGTGAGAGAAAGGAATTATGCCTTAGTAAAAATTCCGACGCCGCATTCAATTGCCACTTTCGTCATAAACAAATCGTCAGCCAATAGACGCTCCTTGAATCCACCAAAATTCAGCAACCAACCCAAGAACTTGGAGTCCTGCAGCTCGAAGAACTTCTTCACAATGGCGCCGGTAACACGCCCCTCCTGGATCGCAGACGCGAGATCAGCCGGCAAGTTTTCCAGCGACTTACCCAACCCAGACAACACCATGAGAGCCTCGTCGCGGTTCGCAGACCCGCCCTGACCCCCATATTCGCTCTCTCCATCGCCGCCCCCGTATCCCTTCACTCCGCCACTGCCCCCGTCATCTCCACCCCCACTCGCAAGCTCTACAGACGCATTCCTCCGCACTCGCCACGCGCGCACAGACTTCTTCACAATCGGCGCGCCCCAATGCTCCACCCCCAAGCCCTGCACCTGCTGCTTTATGGGCTGAGACTGCTGCCCCTCCAAACTCATAAACATACTAACTCTCCTACCATTCCCGCTTCTCCTAATCCCACCATACCGCAGGAACACAGCCCTCACACTCGTTGCCTGCCCCGTACTGAGAGCGTCAATCCGGAGCGCCATGGCTGCGTCCCGGCGCTGCTGCTTCTCTGCAGTCCACACCACAGGCAAAAGCAGCCTAAAGGCACTAATGAAACTGGCTAAAAATCACACTGCCACCCATATTTACATCTGAAAGCCTGCACGGATGTGAAGCAGCAGACGAATAGATGACCTTCTCGACCCCTGTGGGTGGGGCAAGTCGTGACTGGCTGGGGAGGACAACGCACAAAACCAGACAACCACGACTGGTCCCCTTCAGTGGTTGCAATCCCAGCGTCGTAACGTAATTCTTACTGGGATCGTCGGAGAATTTTCACCATTCCTCGAATTCCCCCATCAAATTCCCGGAAATATCACAATTAGAGGTTAGGGGGACAACGACCAGGGCTCGAAGGTCCTCGTCCATTCACGGGAAAAAGGAGTGGCCTCTTGACGAACGGGGAAGAACAGTGGTGAACTTTTTCCAGGGTCCTGTGAGCACCTCTCACTGGATTCCCGTCTCGGAAACAGCGTCGTGAGGGTACAGCTCAGGAATTTCAGTTCGCTCTGACACTGCAAGTCTGTGCATCTGGGAAATCCCCTGGAATTAGATCCGCTTCCACCACACACTTTAACTCACTGGATCGTGGTGCACATTCGCGGTGCTTCGTGAGAGCTGTGAAGGCGTCGTTGACATGCAAGCTTCAGCCGGCGAATAAGAACAACATTTTTCTCGGAATATGGAATAATATTAGAAATGAGCGAGAGACAGAGAGATAGACAATGTTAGATCTCGCAGAATGCCAATTCTAGCATAACCCTCAAGCAGTAACTCTTATTCACACTTCGCAAAGGGTATACACATTCTGTGTCAAAAAAACAAAAAAACAGAAAAAACAGAAAAAGAAAATGTGGCCATGCCAGCGCATGTGATTTTTCAGAATTTTGATTTAGAAGAGACACGAATGCCACTCCTCTGGGACGATTTTCAATCCACGTCACCGTCGTAAAGTTACTGCAACTGCTTCCCCGATGTCGACGGTTGTCGAGTTTTTTTTTCCTTTACCTTGTGATGGCATTTCCGAGACTTGTGCTCACGGGGCATTCGTCGCTAATTCCGCGCAATATCCTAATTTAGAACGGTACGCTTCGTCTTGGAAGAGTAAATTTGTTTCCTCTCGATCTTGCCACCGAATGCACGCGGCGCTTGATTGCAGCGCTCGCAGAGAATTTCGCCCAGCAAGACACGGTGCATGAATGGATGTTTGTGGGGATTCAGTGACGATCACAGGGGGACGGCGCTGTGGAGCGTCGCAACAACGCACGCGAATTAGGGTTTCTAGAAACAGAATTAGGGTTTTCCAAATTTTGGCTTCCATCTCCTTGTTTGATAGTTTTTCGACGGGTCACTAATTCAGTAGTCGAAGCTTGGTGAAGGTTTCTTATTTTTTTGTCTTTACAATGAAAATAGTGTGATTTTTATTTGGAAGATTTTATTGTTCATTTTTATAATTTAAAATGAAAGATATTTTTCTATGATTATGAATGGAACTTGGATTATTGAGATGTGTATATTTTGTGTTTTTTGTTGTGACTAGTGTGGACAGATAAAAGGTGAATGAAAACAATAGAATAAAACAAGGATGTAATTGAGTAGGATCTTAGAATGATTGAAATGTGAATAATAGTAGGTAAAGATGTTATCAAAGGTATCTAGATTTAAAATGAAGTAATATTATTGAGGTCTTAGACAAAAGTACAAGTTTGTCCTTAAGCTTCAAATAGAATAGGTAAGATGTTTAGAATGTGGTTTTTATGTATAAAAATGAAGTTACTTTGGTATTAATTCTACAAATATTATGCATTCATAAGTTGGTATAAAGCAAATTTTAAAAAGATTGTAGAGGTGCATTTTGTATGAAAATGTTGTTTAGTTTTCTTTACAAATGTTTATAACAATATAAGAAGAAACAAAATAATATTAGATAGGAATAGATAAGTAGCTATTTAACAATTTTTTATATTTTATAACCAAGATGTTGTTAAAGAATCTCTTTTGATTAATTCAATAGGAAACAAATTAATATAATTTAAGTTGAAAACAATAGATTGTTTAAATTTTTAAAATATTATATTAAATAAATTGGAATGTTAAATATACCTATTCATTTACTAAATCAATCCATCTTATTATAACCATCATTAAAAAAAAAATGCATCATCTCAAAGAACCATCATTAGAATCATGATGTAACAGGATATAGGTAAGATAATTATATAGATAATTAGAACCATGGAAGTTTGTAGAATTGGGGTTAGGTTAGTGGACTAGGTAGGATCTACCATAGAATCTTCTAGAAGAAAACTTAGGGCAATTATTAAAGTGGGGCCCACCATAAACCTTTTAGAAAAGGAATCTAAAGTCGTTATCTAAGTGAGGTCCACCATTTAGGAACATTCTAGAAAGTCTAGGGTAGTAATACAAGGTATAAATAGGACTAGCCAAGGCCTTTTGGGACATCTAGTCAAGTATGGCTTTAGATTCTTTTTTTTAGTAAAGTTTAGTTCTACATCTTTCTATTCAGATCTGTTAAGTTTTGTTTCTGTTTGCTTAGTTTTGTCTTTCATGTCTTATTATGTTTAATTTTGTTCACTGTTGTTTTGGTCTATTTTGTCATATTTTGTGAAGAGGCCTTAAGTTGTTGTGGATTGGAAGGATCTTAGGTTTTAAAGATAGTCTAGTCCTGTTTCACATGGCCTTCATCTTGACCTTTCTTGTTCTCTATCGCTGCTCTCTATGTTCTCAATCTTTATCCTATTTCTTCTTTCTCTAGATCCTTCCATTTCTCATGTTCTCAATCATCATTCTAATCTTTTTTTTTTCCAATCTCTGCTCTTAATCTCCATCATTGTTATCAACCTTCATACCAACCCATATTATAATTTTGAGAGTCTACCATGAATTTGAAGAAAGAATGATAGATGATGAAGGAAAGGTATACTAGTGAAAAATACAAAGCAATTAGAAATGTAAGGAGAAGCATAGATAAAAAAAAAAAAAAAATGCAATGAGTACAAATGTGACAAATTTCAACTAGATTGGTGTCTGTTTTTATCCATTCAAATTAAAAGTAATGAAAATTTGGAGAGAATTAGAAAATATGTTTATAACTTTTTTATGGAGCACAACAAAGAAGGTTAGCTTGGAGATATTTGACACAAATGCTAAAGCCAAATTGTGGTACAAATAATCCTATCAACATTGGATGACAAATTTTTACTATTTTCAAGCATTAATATTCTAATTCGATCTCCACTAGTTCTACAACTATGCATGATAAGTATAGAGGAGATTTTTTCTAAATTGTTTCAGCTATGAATAGTTTTGAAACTTATATTGAAAGTCTTTACATACTAACAAACAAGTAATTGTATTCAAAATTTGCATTGATATAAAAAAATTTAGACAACAAAATTAAATTTACATATGTTGTACATTTACATAAAATTATACAATGTTGATACAATTTTAGAATTAAAAAAATTTAAATAAAATTAAGAATAAAATATAAACTCAAATTGGAGCACAATTTATTGTTTCTTGTTGAGACAGGCAAATTCAGTAAAATAAAAAACAAGAAAATAAAAGCTTAAATTAGTGCATAATTTAACAAAAGCATCTCATAGAAGTTATATATTAGCCTCAATTACAAGTAGTTTGGTCATCTTCATGTTTTGCTCTAGCACACCTTTTCCACCTCTTCAACCTTTTTTCTTCAAATTCACAACAGATTCTCAAAATTGTAATAGGGATCAATATGAGGATTAATAATGGAGATGGAGGCTGAAAGTGGAGGTTGGAAATAGAGAGGATTAGGATGATGATTGGAAACATGGGGAATGGAGAAATTTAGAGGGAGAGGGGAGAAAGGAGAGACGATGAGGTTGGAATGAATGTTGGAGATGGAAGGAGTAGATCTTGGAAACAATGGAGGTCAAAATGAAGGCCATGATTTTAAAAATTGTTTCTCAAGATGATCTACTTTTTTAATGATGGTTACAATAGGATGGATCGATTTAGTAAATGAGTAAGTCTATTTAACATTCTTTTGAATAAATTAAGCAATAATATTTGACTTTTGATAATAAAAAAAATTGTAGGTTAAATTTTAGATATAAATTTAATATTTGATTAAATAACTTTGTAGATTTATTAAACAAAAAAATATATTTTTGAGATAAGAAAAAATTTAATATTAATTTTTATCCTAAATATCATTAAAAATACATAAGATTAAAAGAATTAGAGTTAAATATTATAAAAAATAAATTATCAAAAATAAAATAAAAATCTCAAATCCTATAATGTATCTTACATAGATAAAAGAGTGGATTTTTATTTTTATTTTTATTATAATTATTAATTTTATATGCATATAATCTATGATGTAATTTTATTTTAAATAAATAATATTTTTTTGATTATAGACTATACAAAGAAGAAATATAATATAATATAATATTAAAAAAGTTCAATTCTTCTATAATATAATAGAATTATATTTGTTTGGTAAATTCACTAAAAATCATGCCAAAATCACAAAAATCCAAAAATAGAGCCAAGGATGTCTAAAACTATTCCATATATAAAAGCAATGATTGCTGTGTTGCACTATGCCAAAATTCTATTGCTTCAAGATTCCAAAGATTTTGAAAAGTAGAAATGACATGGAATTAGTTAGAGTTCATAGATTCCATGATTCTGTGGAGGACTTTGGCCTTGATTGGAGTTAATGTAGTGGATTTTTTTTGAATTGAAGATTGTGAAGGTGACAACAATTGAAGACATTTTTTCAGTGATTATTTTATTTATTTCCAGATTGATGGTGCCTTGGACTTCATTTCTTCATGTCATCTGTAGGTTGAGTTTAGTTTTTTACGGAGGATTGTTTGGGCAAAGAAAAAATGATCATATACAGACGTGTTTTGAATTAGGGTTGAAAGAAGAATTTGCAATACTTTTGGATACATGGTGCAATTGAACGATGACTTCGATGATGTCTTGCCACGCTGAACTTCTGTGAACTGCCAAAAAGATCGTCTCACCTAATCGGGGGGATGTTGGCCATAGACGACGAGATGTGTGCAATTTTGTAGTTAGTTGCATATTCACCAGCCAAACATCGATCGCCCTGCTGGGTACTCTCAATTATCTGCTTTTGAGCATCCCTACAGCATTAGACGCCACCAGAAGAATATTAACTAATCCACCAGTCGAAGTTGGAGGCTCTCGGCCCTGCTTCGTAGGAGCAAGGCGGCAGCAACAAACTGAGCGTAGTCAAAGGTTCAATGCAGGTTTATAGTGAAAGCATAGATTAGTGGTGTTATTGAAATGTAATGCGGGTTTTGTGTGTTAGCATACAAAAAAATAGAAGCAACAAATGCCAGAGCCGTTGCGGTTAAAGAGGAAGAAGAAAAGCAATCCGAAGTCTCTACGCCACGGCGGGTTCTGTGAAATGAGTTCATCAACGACAAAGTGAGAGCAAAGGGTGAGCAGTAAGTGGAAATCAGAGCATCAAGAAGAGGCTATGAGTAGTGCGGCTACAATCCAAATCAGAACGGTAGCAATGGAGATAGCAAGGTGAGCAATCTGACAATACGACACAAGGAAGAGGAATGCGATTTGAAACCGCAGACAAAGAGCAAAACAATGGAATAATGGAGGCGGGGGGAGCCGAATCATAGACAGAAGGAGCAAAACAGCAAGAAGGATCGCAATACAGCAGAAGAAAATATACAACATATGCAAAGAAGTCTAAGGCAACCTAGTTGCGACCAAGTAGAAAAACAGAGTGGGTGTGATTGAACATTTACAGTGTGAGAGAAGGCTAAGTCACAAACAAAATGTATATCTATGTATGTATATATATATATATATATATATATATGTACACACTAGTGGAAACCCCTGCAGTTGGCCACAAAAAAAGGTATAAAAGTTTAATTTGTGGTTGTGAAGTCAAAAATTGATCACATCTTAAGAATAAAAAACAAAACTAATAAATAAATAAATAAAAGAATTGAAAAAGGATTTAAGTTGTCTCATCTCTTATATTGAAAATATTCTTTGGTGAAAATTAAGTTTTTAGATATATATACATTTTATAGAAATATCTTTGTACCTTTAGAATAAACTAATTTGATAGGATTATTGCTACTTTATCCTGGTTTGTTTTTTCTGATTTGATATATCATAAACCAAATGTTTTTAATATCCTTCATTAAAGTAACTTTAATTTATAATAAAAAATTCTAATACACTTCAAATTTTCATTAAATTCATCTTTTTAATTATGTATAAAATTTTTCTTTCATTCTCCACATAGTATCTTACAATCCTATTAAATTCATCTAAATTACAAAGATAAAAGGACCTCTCGTATTTTAAATAGTTCATAGAAACTGGAAGTTAAAAAGAAAAAAATGAACCTATTGAAAATATTTTCAATATCCAAAAGAAGTAAAACAAAAAATTATTAAAGAGGTTGAGGAATTGAGTCAATTGAAGAATAATTGAGTGGTAGAATAGATCCCAGAAAGACCAATGTACAAATAATTCTTACATAAAAGGATTGCTGTCTTTCTATTTCAATAGAAGTTGAACACCAAATCCACACATTTCAAACCAATAAGTTCAATGTCAGGTAAGAAAGTTCTGATCCATCCAGCACAATAAGATTGATAATTTGATTCATACAGTAAATAATGTGGTGCTCCACTACTCATTGATAACACATGTCTGCAAAGAAGCAAACTATGGGCACTTGTGAAGATTGAAGGGCCAGGACAGGAGAAAATTTTACTTTTTACAGAAAAAAAACATTTCAGTGAGAAAAATGCATGTGCATGCTGGTGTAGTGTGTGTGTGGAGGAATCAAGTGTTGTAATTCTTCCACCTGCTACGTGGTCGCATTTAAATCTCCGGATTTCGCCATCTCCTGCGATCTTACCCCATCCACCAATTAGTCTTCGTTGGAGCTGGGAGGGTGGTGCCGATGTTGAGATCTTGCTTGATTGTCGCTCGAACTTCCTACCTCCCGCTGCCGCAGCGCTGCTCTGGCCTGCAGAGCTCGCATAACTTTCTTCTTCTTCTCCAGCAGAGGTGGGTCGACTTCGATTCCCAAGTTGGCTGCTGTTCCGGCCACGATTCTCATGGCAGACTCGATTGTTGTGCACTTCAAGTATGCAACTTCTCTTGAGCGATCGTCTTGAGCTGGTCGATGGTGACCTTGCCAACCTTTATTTTCTGAGGGTCTGTTAATCCCTTCTCAGCACCTGCACATCGATGATGCGATTATTATTTGCAATCTGAAATCAAGGCCAACTAAGAGTGTGGACTATTCCGCGGAAATTGATATGCTCTGACACCTCGACCTCTGCTTCAGTTTGTGGCAATGTTTGCGAGTGGCAGAATCTTGTAACGATGATTCTGGGATCAATAAATTCTTTCTGCTTACATGCTCTCGTTTACGAAGTCAACACCATGCTCAGCAAACCATGGCCCATTTTGATTTTCATTGTCTGTTCTCTTGTTTTTTGAAACATGAGCGCAGGACAATTGTTGTGAATATTACTTATAAATCAACGCAACAGATCAACTCCATCCAGAGAGGCGCCGATCACACAATCGTAAAACAAAACCGTAAACCTCAGCTGCTAAACCAATTGACAATATACGTGTTACGTTGCAGTTCGGTCGACATGGGGGCCTCGTATTAGTTGTTGATGACATGAACTTCGAAGTTCCGGTACAAAGTTGTTTATGAGGAGATCTTGACACTGGGATAGTCACAGTGGATAGTCTGTTGATGAAGAAAGTTTTTTTGAAACATGAGCGCAGGGGACGACGATCCCGAATCAAAATCACCTGACTTCAAAATCTCCATGTGTTTACGAAGTCAACACCATGCTCGGCGAAAATTAGAAAGCACCATAATAGAGAGCATGCCAACATCTCGGAAGCAACTCTGAACCCCACAAAACCGAAAAACGTCAATTCTTCCATAAAACTTTATCTAGTTGCAAAAATATAAACTTAGAATCAACTGCCGGGGGAAGCAAGTGGAAGCAGATGTCGTTGATGTGAGCAAACATCTTCCCGCCCTTGCAACTCCAGATGCGGCCGACGATTCACCTCGACACGATACTGTTTCTACAAATTGCACAATGCACAAATGCACAATGCATAAATTACAATGCACATAATGCGCACCATGTATACAATGCTCAATTTCAAATAGACAGTTCTGTGTGAAGACTATTGTGAGTTATTTTGAGTTTGTGAACCAGAGAGTGCTGTGTCGCTTCGTGCTAGAACACAAAGAACCAGAGCCTGAGAACACATTGTAACAGTTATTGAAACTGTTCCTTCGCAAGAGTAACTGGCACACAGATGACAAAAACGCCCAGTAAACGCACTTTGCTTGATTTTTGATGGATAAAAGGCTTTTTTGTTTCACTTTTGACAAAAACGATGAGGCATGCGGTCAATCAGAGAGCGTTCTTCTTGTTTGACTTCTAAGCTGTCTTATATAAGAGACTGGTGGAAACCCGTGCAGTTGGCCACGTTTTTATTCAATTTATTTATCCCCCCTAAGCTGTTTTATATTAGAGATTGTCTTGTAAGATTAACTAATTTCATATGGATGTCCCATTCTAATAGTTGATTGAAACAAAAAGAATAATTACTTAAAACAGCCATTTGTTCAATTGTGGAACATATTTATATCATCACATTTTGATAATTGATTCAGATCTCAATTTACAAACATCGGAATTAATTTGAAAAAGAATTTTGTAATGATGTACAGAAAACCTCAAAGTAAACTAAAAAAAAACAAAAGTCAACCTGGTCCAAATGAAGATTCAATAGTGTTAAAACAGACGCAGTGCCCACAAAAAATCCCCAACTCACAACACATGAAAATCTGATGCTTCTCTCTGTGTACAACTTCACTACAAAGCTGAACCACTACATCTTCTGAACCAAAATCAACAAACATGGACTGCATCACTTTTGCTGAACCCTGAAAAAATTAACCAAAAATTAGCCAAAAAAAACAGTGGAAGTCGGCGAGAGATTCGATTGCTGCCCACATTAAGTGCGACGCGCGTACTTATTGTGAATCCTTTCATGCTTGACTTCGGAGGCCGTTGCCTAATAGCTTGTGAAACACCATTTAAAACACTGGCCATCATTGTCCATGAATGAAACATTTCTGTGAAGTAGAAGACTGGAAATCACCGGATGTAAATCACATTATGATGCCTCGAGACAGGAAATCACCGGATCGATGGATGCTTTCAAGATGACAGTGCCTACGCCTTGATGACTTTGATGACTTTATGTTTTATAGAGCACCGCGAACCCTCAGATTGCGGGATTTGAAGTGGTTCATCAGCGTCTAAACTTTTTTTGCAATTCCATTTTTTGTCCCCCTTCTCTCTTTTGCGATTGCGTTTGTAGAGAACCAACTCGTACAGGACATCACTTTTGCTTGTCGACTTTATCTTCCAACATCCCCCGCTTCTAGTTATAATTGAGTGCTCTTCAAGTCGCACCTATTCATCTCTCGTTCGCGCACATATTAAACGCAAAGTATCGACAAACCTAAGAAACTTCGACACAATTTTGCAACTTCGCCAACACTGAAGTTAAGCCAGTGTGTGTTGACAACAGAAGCGCACATAACTCAGGATGCGACCTGGTTATGCAGCATTAAGAAAGAAACATCAACGACTGCATTCGAAAAAATTCCTGACAATTCACCGGGTATCGTCACAAAAACCCTCGACATTGATGTGGAGATGGACATGCAGACAAAGATTCATCGCATGTGTCAAGTCTCTCAAACTCCGATGCCGAGGGCTTTCGACTTCAAATTTGGTTCACAGCATGTGAGTACAATAATCAGTGCTCAAACCAAATGCATTGCATTGTAGAACTCTGAAGGATAATGCCAAAGTGGATGGTGCCAGCCAGAATCACGCTCGTCTGCATGAAGTCCTTGCCAATGCCGAAGTTGAATTCGCTGCATTATTCTCCACTCTCGGGGAGCCCACACTTAGTCAGCGAGTAAGTACGCCTACATATTTGTGTAATTCAACTTGATTAAAAAATGTGTAATTAAAAATGAATTCAAAAATGTGCGAATACACACATAGCAAATGGAGCTCTTCGGTGACAGAATAAGCAGAGAGTCCCTTCAAAACGTTTCGCATGGAGTTCCCTTGATTCGGTGAAAGGTAAGCAACGTTGGAATCTGAGGGACGTGCTCACTCACCTTACTTGTGGCAATGTTTGCAAGAGGCAGCTGTGCAATATACGCAGATGAGCATGATAAACTTCGAATCGTCATTCTACTTCCATTAATGAAACAATACCGAAATCGATAAGCTTTAAATCCGCCGATTGAAAACTAAGGCAACCAACATCCAATCATACAAAATCATACCTTTGCAAGACCGTAGTCGGTTCAGTAAAGATTAAGAAACTAATCCCTATTACCAACTGAAAAAACAGACGCTCCTATCAACTCCATTTTCGATTAGCAAACTGACAATCGAATCTAGCAGCAACACATTGACATGAGTTATCACGTAAACTGTAACCATCGACATTTCTTTAAAAAAAAGAAAAATAAAGAGTGCCAAGGCAGCAAAATTTCCAACCCTCACCTCTGATGCTGCCAAATAAAATAATAAATCAGCTCACTTACATTCTTGCAAGTATACTCATGGGTTTGCAGCAATTCAAAAACGCCTAGCGATCTAGGCACTTTGTTTGATTTTTGATGGATAGAAGGTTGAGTTCACTTCTTTTTTTTTTTTTTTTTTTTAAATTTCACTTTCGACAAAAACAATGAGGCATGCCGCCAATCAGAGAAATTTTTTATCTCTTCTTGTTTGTCCCTTAAGTTGTAAACAAACAAACATAAAGAAATATAAGTGAACTAAAGCAAAAGCAGGGGGTGAAGAAGTCAAAACAAGGAATGAGTAACAAAGTGAAATTTCACAATCCACCACAAATGTAACAACATTTTAATTTTAATTTTTTTAAATGAATATTGTTATTCCTCAAATTTTAGAAAATTATTAAATCAACTTATCACTATTTGTCCCAAGAGTGGGGATGTAGAATGGAGATAAATTGAAGGAATGTTTGCCCAGTTTTATTGTTTTGTGAATGTGATTTGAGAGTTTGTTGCGATAGAAGTGATTCATGGGCTCCATTTTTTCATCTTTACTTGATTTGCAAGAGGGTGCAGGATCCATCATGTGTGATTCTTCTTTACTATGATTCTTATTTAGATGGGTCAATTTTACAAAAGTGTGCATCAATTTAATAATTTCCAAATTTAAATTTAAATTTAATTCAAATAAAATAATTAAATTTATAAAAATTAATTTAAAAAATCAAACTTACATGATGTAAATTTAAGTTGTAAATGTTTGTTTGAAAGAAGATACAAAACTTGTTCTATTGTAAATGGTGCATCACAAGTTTTCAAATATATGGAAGTTAACTTTGATTTAATATTTATGCATAATCATCATAATCTTTTAAATTTGTTATAAGTGATGCCAAAGATTGTATTTGATTTATGGTGAAGGTGGTTATTGAAAATGGTTTTTTACCATTTGATTTCTATTTGAAGCATATCTTTTTAGATCAAGAACCTTGATCATATATAAATATTATAATTTGGTAATTTATACTACCAATATGTATTACAACTCAACAAAAATCATATAATTTTAAGTTGATTTTTCTACATACTATAATAAATCATACATTAAATATTTGATTTTTAAACTTTCTTTCTATATCACATAGTCATATTAAGTAGATCAAGCAAAAATAAATTATCAAAATAAGAAATATAAAATTGAAACACTAAAATAAAACATTCAATATAGTTCTATGTTGGAACCAAACTAGACACATTCTAGAATCAACAATCATTTTCAAGCACAACTCATGGAACAATGCATTAAGGATTTTGTCTATTTTTATTATTTTATTTTGTGGGCATACTTGGCTATTTTTCAAAGTGATTAAAATTTCCACCTTAATACTATATTATGAATCCCTTTGCTTTGTTAAATTGGACTTGTAGTTATATATTTATTGTGTTTATTTGAATTAATTTTGTTTATTTATGAAACTATATTGAACTTTTAAATAAAAATTTCAAAATATAAAACAAATTTCATTCTTCCCATTAGTTTGATAGGTTGATATACTATTATATATATATATATATATATATATATATATATATATATAAACTTTGACATTATTATAAAAAGAATAGAATGTTATAAATTTCTTTAGAGATGATTCATTTAAGCTATTTTTATAATTATTTATATCAAAAATATATATAATCAATAATATTTACAAAGCCAAATTAATATTATAGATATTTTATTAATTTAAATATATATATATAAAATAAGATGTTTTATTTCAGAAAATAATTTAAAATAACAATTTATTTTGATATTTTATGAGTATTATCAAAACATAACATATGTTTTCAAAAGTAATATTATATCATATACAATAAAAGATAAGAAACTATAGTTAATAGTACAAGATGTATTAGGACGTAATAATTGTAAATAAAAATTAATAAGGTATAAAAAACTAAGTCATGTATTGTCAAAGAAAAGCAATAGAAATAAAATAATGAATACTAATGCTATAGTATAATAAAATTTTAAATTTTATTAAAAAATTTGACTTAATAAAACTCATAGAATTAATTATGATGCTTCATATTTGATGGTCATATGTTAACAAGAAGACTTTTATGTCAAAATTAGTAGCTTTGTAATAATTTTAATAATATTAATAATTTTTTATCTTTTTTATGTTATTTTACTATTACATTATATTAAATTGATAGAAAAAAATTATTGTCTTTGCATCTCTTTTGTAAAAGAAAAAAATAAAAAGTTTTGCTCAAAGCTACAAATTTTGATAAATACAAAAAAATTAAAAGAAGAGAAAAAAAATCCTCGCTAATTCATTGCATGCGTCATTATTTTTATCAAAAGTGAATTAAAAGTTGAATTCATAGGGCTTTAAAATAACTAGGTTAATATTGATTGTATCAAAAGATTAAAAAAGTTATTGGAAGACAAATCTTTTCATATGATAACTATTATTGCTGGCACATTGTCAAGTTGTAACACAACTATTAGGTGAAAGAAGAAAGAAAATATTATATTATAAAGGAACTTAAATTAAAATATTTTAGCAAATTATTTTAAAAATAAAGATATTAGAGAAGGATGTAATAAATATTAATAAGTGTTAATATTTTGTGCTTAAAAAAGAGGCTTCTACTTACTTTTTAAGGTCATAAATAAGGCAAAATAAAATAGTTTAAGAAAATAAATCATATAAAAAATTTTAGAAGAGAATTGAGAATAATTTTAAGCAAAAATTATTCTAAAATATAAAAAATTAAAACTTAGAGAGTACCAATTGTGAATCTAAGTTGAAATTAGATTTCAAGGCACAAAACCATACACCTATAGATATTTTAGAGTTCTTTTGTTGATCAAAGGATAAAAATTAGAAAAAAAAATGAGAGGTTTTTTGGAAATTGGTTCTATGTGATTTAAATGCATACTAAGTTTTGGAGAGCTTTTCAAAATGAAAGATGTACTTAGTAGTTTTGGATTTTGGAAAATAAAATGAAGTTTATAAATTTGAGGATTTTATAAATTTTGTAGGACATTTACAGATGAAAATTTGTGAGGTTATTTTTATATTTATGATAAATGTATTTAATTTTTTTTATATTAATCAAGCAATTAGATTAAAGGCTATGAGAATTTTATTGGATTAGGATCTTAGATACTTTAAATTTAGAATTTTTGAGGATTTTTACAATCTTGCAAAATCCATTAGTTCAATTGAAGAAACAATTAGTCAAGGCTATTTAGACTTAGAAATCTAGACACCAGCCAATTTTTGAAGTAATTTAACAAATCAACAAAGAAAAATTGCTATTGAAAGTTTAAAATTTGTATTAGAAAAAAATGGCAATTGACATCTAAGAAATTAAAGAGTTTTTTTGGTTCAATTGGTGAGTCTATTTTTCTTTAAATTTTATATATGTATTATTTATTTATGGATTAAAATATGGATTAAATTTGAAACAAAATAATTTACTTTTTTAGTATTTATTGAGATTTAAAAATATCTATAAGAATTATTTAGGATTTAATTTGAATTTTCTTAGATTTGTTTAGAATTTTTTTAAAGTCTCTTTAGAATTTATTAGGATTTTATTAGGATTTTGGTAGGATTTATTTAAGATTTCAGTAAGATTTTATTAGAATTTAGGATTTGGGATTCATTTAAGATTGGTTTAGAATTATATTAGGATTTGGCTAAGATTGGTTTAAGGTTTCATTAAAATTTGATTAGGATTGATTTAAAATTTTATTAGGATTTTATTAGGATTAATTTAGGATTTGGTTAAGATTTAGAATTTGATTTGGATTTGATTAGGATTTTTTTAGGATTTTATTAGAATTTATTTAAAGTTCATTTAAGGTTTTTATTTTTAAATATTTTAAATATTTTTTAAAGACTTTTTAATTATTTTTTAGGATTTTTTGTTATATATATATATATAATTAATTTAAAATTTCATTATATTTTTTTGTAATTTTCTAAAACTTCTTTTAAATTTATATAAAAATTTATTAGTATTATAAATATTTAATTAGAATTTTTTAAAGATTCTATTAAAGATGTTAGGACTTTTTGGTTGCAAATTCTATTTTATCTTCAACAATTAAGTACCTAGTGCATTCTTAAGTATACTTCATGGAATACAACAACATTTAGTTATTTGGTACTATATACGTTTATATTGACATATCAAGGACATGAATCTCAAAGAAAGAAAATCCTCAATAAACTCTTGTGTCATTGAAAGAAATTAGAAAGTCACTCAAAGATGATATAGTATTGAACTAGAATGGCTATTGCCAAAAATAAGAAGACTAGAAAGTCTTGGAACAAGACGAAGGATTAGAAAGGCATTGATAAGAGTGAAGAAGGCTTCATTCTTACCTCTACATATATTCTCTACTTAAGAGCTATATAGCAATATTCTATAGGACCTCCAACATATATTGACTTTGCTAGCCACATGTCTTAACTTGCAAGGCAAGTTATCTATGTATGCGCCACATAGATAGCTTTTTCTATAAGCTACTAACACATGATTAACTTGTTGGCCAAGTTTCTAACCTACAAACACATTTAAAGTCAAAACCACATCTATGAAGCTCTTAAGAAGCTTTTTTTGGAAGACTTTATAAAATTAATCTATATTTACCTACTTCTACCTAATCATATAAGTAACTATTGGCATAAATGTATATATTCGTGACATTACCACCCCTTGTAAGCTCAAATTCTATGAGGAGCAGTCATCATCTTTCATGGACCTTACAATTCTTCATCTTGATTTTGATGGATGTCGTTAATGAATGGCCTCAACCTTCTTTTTTGTATTTGTAAGATTCTTTGTTGGCTCCCATGTGCATTCACTAATATCATATTTGCACCAATAAACAAGTTATTCTAATCTATTTTGATATTGCCTTAGATCCAAGATTTCTTCCACCTCAATCACTTGATCATTATCCACTTTTATAAGAGGAGGTGGCATTTGTCTTCTTCCCAAAATATTCACTATCTTATATGGCTAAAAAAGAGACATGTGAAATATAAGGTGGATCTTCATAGATTTTAGTAGATATAATCGATAGGTAACACAATTGATTTGTTTACAAATAGGAAAAGGTCTCAACCTACGATAGTCCAACTTGTCACGAGGACAAATAGTCTAGATATTGTAACAAAGTAACCATACCTTGTCACCCACATTAAATTATGGTTATTCCTTGTGATAGGCATCCATGTTGATCTTTTGTTGTTCTTGAGCTTCCTTTAATTGTGTCTTCATTGTTGTTTGTAGCTCTGACAAATAATTTAGTAAATCTTCTACCCCATGATTATCAACTTTTGAAGAGTCAAAAGTATGAAGTTGTAGATAATAACCATAATTGGCAAAGAAAGATATTTGTTGACTAGAAGAATGTAGCAAATTATTATATGTAAACTCTGCCAATGGCAAAAGAGTTGTCTAATCATTTTAATGACAATTGATGGTACACCTCAAATATTGCTCTAGAACTTGATTCACCCATTTTGTTTGCCCATCAATTTGAAGATGAAAAGTGGAAGAGAGCTTTATATCCACCTTCAAAATCTTGAATAAGATTCTTTAAAATCTTGATACAAATTGAGTCCTTCTATCTCATATAATATCTTTTAGCAATCCATGATATCAATAGATATTTTTAATAAAAAACTTGGTTTTTTTTTCACCTAAAATAGATTTTATACATAATACAAACATGTCATTTTGGTAAAGCAATCTACAATTACAAATATAAAGTCAAATGAACTTAAATTTAAAAGATCTATTATATAATTTTTGATCTTGGACAAACGTCACATGATTGGACAAAGTCTTTTACTACCTTCTATATTTTTAGTGACCAAAAATCTCTAAATATAAACTATAAAGCCTTATTGTATCCAAAATATCATGTTGTTGGAAAGTCATGACGTGCTTAAAGAATACATAAATGTGCTTCTTTTTCTAGGATATATAGACATCTTTCAAAGTAAATAAGGTTGTTCTTGAACTCAAACTATGAAATAACATGAAACTTAGAAGAAAGATTCTTGATATCATGAACAAGAGAGTCAGAGAAAATACTTGATTGAATTTATTTGATAAAGATCAAATCAACAATCAATGTTGATTTCATTGTTCAAAGATGAAAATGAGCTAGCTTTAAGATAATTGTTCTTTGTTGATCAAAAGATACATTTTTTTCTTTTGATATAAGATAAAAACATCTAAAAAGAACATTTGATAAACCTTCTTGTTTTTCAGGTCGATATAAGATCTCAAAATCAGATCTTGATAATGACATGTTGTAATGGACTTGACAACAATTCAAAATATATGTCGACATGAAATACTCAAGATTCTTGTGATTTGTATATATTATATTTGGACTTCAAGCACCTTCTAGATAATGATGCTATTATTGAAGTGAATCCATAATTACAAAAAGTTCTTTTTCATAGTTCTTATAGTTAATCTTAACTACTAAAAATTTCTTGGAATGAAAAGCTATTAGATGGAATTTGTCATCTATTCCTATTTGTGACAATATTACATCTAAAGCAAAGTCTGATGCATTTGTTTCCATAAAAAATGCCTTTGAAAAGTCAATGCAATATAAAGTTGGTACAAAAACAAATTCCTTCTTTAAAACAACAAATAATGTTTTAGCTTCTTTATTCCTCTCAAGTTTGTCTTTACAATTCAAACGTGTAAGTGAAGCTGCAACTTAAAAAAAGTTTTTAATAAAGATTTGGTAATAATTAGCAAAGCTCAAAAAGTATTACACATCTCTTATTATTTTTGAAATCTTTCAATCTAAAATAGTTTGGACCTTCTTTGGATCCATCATAAGGCCTTCATTAGAAATGATATATCTCAAAAAGTCAACTTGAGTAGTGTAGAATATATACTTTTCCATCTTTGCATATAATCTTGCATCTCTTAGTTTTTGTAACACATGACAAATATGAATTTCATGCTCTTTTGAGTTCTTAGAACAGATTAAAATGTTGCCTAAATTTAAAATGATAAAATTATCAAGAAATTCACAAAAGACATCATTCATTAGATGTTGGAAAGCAACTCATGTATTTGTGAGTCCAAAAGGCATGATATTATATTCAAAATATCCATACCTATTTCGAAAAGCAATCTTCCATTCATCTCTTTTTTTAATGTGAACCAAGTTATATACTCCTTTTAGATATATTTTTAGTATAGATCTTTGTTTGATTTAGTTAATCAAAAATTCCTAAAATCAAAGGTAGAGAATATCTATTCTTGATGGTGATCTTGTTAAGTCCTCAATAGTCTACATACATTTGCAGAGATCCATTTTTTTTCTTCACAAATAAGATAAGAATCCCGATTGGAGATTTAAAATGGCCTATCAAGTTCTTAGCCAAGTTCTCATCAATATAATCTTTAAATGTAGCTAATTCAATTTTTGATAGTCTTTAGATTGGTCCAAATGGTGGTTGAGTTCCTTCTTGAAGATCAATGGAATAATCATAAGGACGATGCTCTACAAGAATATTTGTATTCTTGTTTTCAAAAATGTCATAGAAATCTTAAATTGGTTAAGAATAATATTTGATATCTTCTTACTATTATCAATGGACATGGCATATATAGCAAAAGATGGTCCTTCATTTGTGGTATGCATGAAAGCTCTTGCACCTATTAATAATGATTTGGATGTATTAGACTTATAGATTTCTAGTTATTTAGTAGGACCTTAGAATAAATTATAGAAAAAATCAAGATTACAAAAAATCTAATCTATCTAAGGATTATATCTTTCTAACTACAATAATTTTAAAATAATTGGATTAAAAAGAGATTTAATTATATTAAATATTATTAAATTATTGTAACCACTATTTGCTACTTTTATAAGAATAGTTTCATGTATAACATCCTTAAAAGAAAATGAATGTCCATCTATTAGTTCTACATGCATAAGTTTGATTTTCTTAACTAAAGATATATCTTATTTTTTGATAAAGTCTTCATTTATAAAATAAAGTGAGGCTCTTGAATCCAATAAGGGTAAGACTTTCCAATTTTTTGGTCCTTAACAGACTTCTATTGTAAAACAAGGTGAGGGATCTGAAGAAAAAATAGGATCTTTGTTAGATATTACACATGCTTCTAATAGCACGATTCCTATTGTAGTTAGAGCAGCTCATTTTTGATACATTATTTTCTTTGGCAATCATGTTTCTTATTTTGTAATTATTTTACTTTTTTGAATAATATTAAGCAGTATGCCTAATTTTTTCTTAATATAATCATAAGCCTTCTTGATGTTGTTGACTCTTTTCTTGCTTTGTAAAGAATTTAATACATACCATATCAATTTGCATTAATTTTGGCCTTGATAAATAAGTTTCTAAAAAATTAAGAGATGCCATCATTATTTGATTTGTTCTTCTACAACCAAATCTTTATTTTTGACATCTTTTAAATAATTGATTTTCATATGCAATGGCTTGAGCAATAAATTGTTCCAAAGAATCTACCTTTTGTATTGTCAATAATAAGTCTTTGATATTATCCTTCAATTCATATCAAAATTAATTGATAAGGGCTTTATCATTCTAATCCATATTGCAAGCAAGGTTTTGGAATTAAGTAGCATATATCGTGGTTCATTGTGATCTTTGCCTTAAATATAAGAGCATGGTCTTTTCTACTCTTTCTTGATTACTTTTTCCAAATGTAGCGATAAATACTTCTAAGAATGAATTCAAATTATAAAGGAATTACAAATCTTTTTTCATTAAAGGTATAAATCAAAACATGACACTTCTTGATAGAAGTGTGCCTATGAATCCGACTTGATTAAATCCATTGGAATATTAGAAAAGATGGAACTTTAGATAGAGCTTAACTTGTTGAAAAAATCCTCAAAATTTTGATCTTTTTCCATCAAACTTCTCATGCATACTAATCCTTGTCTCTATCATACTTATAGAAGCAAAACTCCTTGGATTTGGTTGTAAGGTCAATCTACTTACTTCCTTCAACTGCATAAATTCTTGTTGAAGACTTTCAACTTTTTCCATAGGCGTAGGCATAGTACCTCCATGATTCTTATTATAAATATGTGAGATTTCTACTCTTAGAGTATTAGAAATCTCATGAAGATCTATAATAGTTACAAATCTATTCTTACTTACGTTGAGAGTAGCATCCATAATCTTTTCTTCTATAGATAACTCAAAAAAATTCAAAAAGTTAAATTAGAAGAAGACAATCTGCAACCTCTAATATGAAATTTCACAAAGAGAGATAATCCACTCTCTTTAAAGAAAAAATTACTATTAGAAAATAAGAATTTTTGTTTAAAGGTGGGTAGTCTACAACCTTCAAAATTCAACAATAGAATTTTACTTTTAAAATAAGACAAAAATAGTAGATTAACACTCTAGTCAAATTGTCAAGGATATGAATTTAGAAGAAAGAAAATTCTTAATACACTCTTGTGTCATTGAAAGAAATTAGAAAGACAATCAAAGATGATATAATATTGAACTAGAATGGCTATTTCCAGAAACAAGAAGACTAAGAAGTCTTGGAACAAGACTAAGGACTAAAAATGTATTGACAAGAGTGAAAGAAGCTTCACTCTTGTCTCTATATATACTCTCTATTTAGGAGCTATGTGGCGATAATCTATAAGACATCCAACATATTTTGACTTTGCTAGCCACATGTCTTAACTTGCAAGGCAAGTTATTTATGTATGTGCCACATAGTTAGCTTGTTCTACAAGCTATTATACAGAGTTAACTTGTTCCACAAGCTACCAACACATAATTAACTTGTTAGCTAAGTTTCTAACCTACAAATACATCTAAAGTCAAAACTGTATCTATGAAGCTTCTAAGAAGCTATTCTAGAAGATTTTATGAAATTAATCTATATTTATCTACTTCTATCTAATCATATAAGTTACTATTGGAATATATATATATATATATATATATATATGTCAATGACATGATATATACAAAAGTCCAAAATTTACATTTTACATTGAAATATGTAATAAAAGTTTATTAATATATTTTGTGATAGAATTAGAATTTGTCTCAGATGAAATTGATAGCAACAATAAGATATGTGGTATTATATTAATATGATACTTTTTTATGTCAAAAAAAATGTATATGGATCAATTCCAAATAAACATCATCAATAGAAGAATTGTGTTAAGAATAGTAAAAGAAGTAAAGTTGATAGTGTGTCTTGGAGTACTTGGTGGTGTTTTAAAAAAAAATTGGATTAATTTTATTCTTTACCTTTTATATTTTTTTATCCATATACTTGATTCTAATTTTAATAGGATTTTTTTTTGTTTTTTTTAATTTTTTTTAATTTTTTAATTTTTTAATTTTTTTTAATTTTTTTATTTTTTTATTATTTTTAGTGAAATATCTTATTGTAAATGAAGATAGATGTTGTTGTAGTCTACATACAAATATGTCCTTTCAATAGCATGTAAACCTCAAATATTTGACACAATGGATAAGGACATGTAAGAACTTGCAAGAAGGATGTGTAATTTTGATTGATCTTTTGCTATGGTGTATCTTGTTTGAACTTGAAGGCTTATTTTTTCCAAAAACTTTAGACTTTTTGGCCAATTTTGTAGAATTTCACATGAATTATATCTTTATTTTTTAGTTCTACAATTTCATTCTTCTTTCAAATATGATTATTTTTTATTTTTTTAGCTTCATAGGGACAATTCTTTTGAGGACAATTTTTTTTGCTTTTCATCAAAAAAATCATCTCGTTGTCGGGGTAGAGTGAGTTTGCCTCAAAAAAACGTTAAGCTTTTGGCTGCCACTAAATCCTCAATCAAGTCTAAGATATAAAAGTACCAAGTTTGTATATATAATATTTTTCCTTTTAGAGCAATTACATCAAAGCATAAGCCCAAGTACCAAAAAAAACAACCAAATGTATGATAAAGTATCTTAAAACCTTATATATCCTTATGAAAAATATTTCTAGAACTTCAACAACTCATATCTCACAATCAGACTATTCAAACAATCTAAAATTTTACATAAAGTACTGATATACTTTCAAAAACTATCACAAAAAAATTCAATTACAAATTCGTTACGGATCTTGAGATATCACCAAAATCCTAACAATAGCTTTAAATCCTAGCTTACATATACCTACGTGCTATTTTCTTTATATCTCACAAAATAAGTATTTAAATACCATAAAACTTTGATTTATAGCTTTTTAGCCTAATAACTCACATATATAGAAATTTTGAGCCAAAAATTCGTCCAAAAATTCAAAATATGGCTCCAAACATTACTATTAACAAAATGACTCACTAATTGCCTTTGAATTACATGTGTTGTCTTCAATGCCCTATAATTCCTTCATCTAGACTTGGAATTTGTCAAACAGTATATGTAAAGTATAGCAAAGAAAGTGTTCTCTCCAAATCCAATCACTAATCTTTTATTATTCTCTGTATGCATATGTTATGCTTCAAAGAATGATAGTAGGTACAAATTTGACATCTTAAATTTGAACACCTATATCTCTTTCACAAAAACTCGAAATCACACAAACTCTTCATCCAAATTATATCCAAAATCCTGAACTTGCTGATTCTAGCCTCTAAAGCTCAAATGTCCTTGAAAAAGAAACCCTAATCCCTAATAAGGGCTCGGGTATCCTCCTTGAAGGCATGACATTCAACCAATAGGGATGAAGGTCTTCACCCCTTGCCTTCATCCAACCATACCTTGCTTTCATCCTTTCCAATAAGCCTTCTAATAGTTTAGACTTTCATCTTTAGACTCCAACCTTCTCTTAAGCTTTATACTAAATATTTAAATCCTACATAATATAAACACTAAAATCAAAATAGATAAATTTCCACATAAATTTTCTTATGTCAATTTTCTTTAAATTTATTTATTAACCACTCTAATCTACATTAAGACTTACAAACATATTATATGTCTTAATTAATTTTTACATACTATAAGCAATTATAATACGATATCATTACAATCTAACTTTAGTAACTTAGTAACAAACTGATAGAAAATCAATCATGGTGCTTAATAAAGCCTCTCTATATCGTAGAACTTGATAAACTTTCCTTCCAAAGGCATTGAAATCTTAATAATCTTTTAATGTGGAGAATTATTGTTCCTACTATATTTTATATTACTTGGTTATTTAATGTGAGATAATCAACTAAAGTATAAGATGTCATCTTTTTAATTTGATAATACTTCAAGGATAAATTAATATTATTGAGTTTAATAGAATAAAAGTCTAATTATAATTATGTACTATGATTCATTGGATTGTAAAATTATAAGAATCTAAATATAGAATTTTTAAATTTAAAGAAATTTTATTGTATCTATAAGATGTTTGAAAAATATTTGAGAATTTTTTGTCTTTTATTTTGGATGTCTTTGTCTATTTCTATGCACTTAGAATTCACAACATGTATGTTTTGACAATCTATTATACTGAGTAGCCTACATCTAATCACTCAAATATTATCTTGGTTTGTTTTTAGAACCATTATATGAAATATTACATAAAAAGTATGGTTTTTCAAGTGTAATTTCTAGTAAAAAATGTCAATAGTTTCTTAACAACATCCATTTTTTAAAATAAATTTATTTTATTGTCACTTTAATTATTATATTCAGCTAATGTTTTTATTTATGCTCTATATTATTGGAACTAATGGGAAATTCCATGATATTATACACAAGAATAACTTTCAACCATGAAAGCAAAGAATAGTAGGTGGAACTTGGACAAAATACATGTGATGAGACTAATCAAATTCTTGAGATTTTGTGATACCAATATAGATTCAACTAGTATTTAGAATATGGTTGATGGTTGTACTTTCTAGAATCAATGCTAAACAATGGTGGTATGAGCTAAAGGCAGGCTATAAGAATCCATAAAACATATATATACTTATATTAATCATATATATGATTAATTAATTAATTAATAAATTAGATAATTTTTATCATCTTACTTGATTATTTTTATATAAAATAAATTTATTATAGTGACAAAATAATTAAAATCAAAATATAGTCATAAAAGTATAATTTAACAAGATAATTAATAAATAAAGAAAAAAACTATAGTCTAATGGCTTGAGTAATACAATTAAAGAAATATAAAGATTTACATAAAAAATAGAAAAAATCAAAAATCAAAAGTTAAGAAAGCTTAATAATGGGTTTTGTTGTAAATAAAACTTACAAGTTTTTAAATAGGTAAACTTTTTTTGAAAGAAATTAAATTTAGATTTACATAGTCTCAGGAAAATTCAAAAATGTAATTTTTTTGTATTTTACTAGTCATAAGAACTAAATTATATATTATCTGAGATGATTGCTTCAAGAAGAAAATATTGCAAAACATCAAATAAAAATTACAACATATTTTTAAAAATATTGCGAATAAAATGCAAGCATACATGATTTGTTGAAATCAAGTTTTATTCGAATTTGTTTTATTGTTTTTATTGAAGCTAAACTATGATAAAATAAATCATTCAAAAAAACCATTATGAGCATAATGTAAATTTGGTGATTATTGACAATCATAACAAACTGAAAAATTAACTAATTGTAACAAGTCTCATGGTATTTAAAAAAATTAACAAATTTGATACTTAATGAGAATTTAAATACATTAAAAAACTTAACAAGTCTTTTTTTAAACCCAAGGCTTGCAAACCATTTGGGATAAAAACATTTGTTTTAAAATTTGAATCTTAGAATTTTGAAAACTAAAAATAAGTCAAGAATATATTTGTAAATATGAGATATCTAATCTATTTTGGATCATACTTTCTATATGTATCAATTAAAAATTGACAAGTTCATTTAAAGTGTTTGTAATATTACAAACTATTAGACTTTTTTGGCTTTTAATAATTACTTCTACTGGTAGGAGTTTATTGATGATGATTTTAGAAAATAGAAATGAACTATTTGTAATTCTTTTGTATTTATTTTTATCAAAAATTGAGATGTAGATTGTTGCATTGGACAAAAAATTCAATTAAATGATCCAATATTTGAAAATCAAGCAAGTTGATTAACAATGTTTTAGACTATGTTGAAACTTCTAAAACTTTTGATTGATATGTGCTGCATTGTTCTATTTGACAGTACTTATTAGATTTTTAAATTTTATACAAAAAGAAATACAAATCAATTTATTTTTAATCAAATCAAAATTTCAATAGTTGATATCTAAACTGCATTATATTACTTGGACATAAATATAAATATAAATATAAATCATCAGAAAAAAAATAAACTATCTAAAATTATTTTATATTATTTTAAAATTACTATAAACTAAGAATAAACAGATCCATTGATTAAGGTTTCTACAAATCAAATTTAAAATACATAGGTTGGACAAATAAGGTCAAATTTGTGCACGTAAGTCTTATCCAATTGTCACAAACATGAATTTAGACACACTTCAAACAATTTAGATAATACATTTGTATATCATTTAGAATATTGGTTAAGGCCATGTAGTAGAACATTGTTCATATCAATATATTCATATTATTATTTTTTGAGGCCATCTATTGTCTTATGACAAAAAAAAACTCTGATTGAGATATTGCTTGAGATAAGCAAAATATCTCAATCAAATTGATATAGTTCTTATTTCAATTAAAAAAATAAATAAAAATGACATCACAATCTGATTGAGATATTGTTCATATCAACATATTCATTGCCTTCCTAAGAATTCCCATCACATGTGTGAATCATTGGTGTGATTTCATACCATCTACGTCCAATTTCCTAAAGCTTATTTCCAGTGCTTGCTTTGGAGAAGTTTGTGTTACAAAAATTCAATCAATTTTGGGTTTAAATGGTTTCACATGATAACATTATCTTTCTATAACATTAGAATACCATTTGTCTGTAAGTGTGTATGTATGTTGGAGTTTGTTTGCATGCAAATCATAAATTATGTTTTGTTGGCAGTATGTGATTTCTTTGTTTGATTTGTCTTTTATGGTAATGCATTTTTTTTGTTTACGATCTATTTTTAAATAATTAAATCTCATTTTAATTGAGTTTACAAAAAATTGCATGCCTATTATTAGGCGTATCTAATCATGCTTTAAAAAAAGAAAAGTCAAATTGACAAGAATATCAAATTCTTTTCTCGTGTTGAGAAGGAAGCATTAAACAACAAGATTGCAGTATATTTTGTAAATCCCTTAATTTGCTCTTTGATTTCAAACATAAAAAATTTAAATGTATACTATTGCAACTGTTTTAAAGCATATATGATATGAACAATATCTCAACCAGCAGTGGGTGTCACGTCGTAATGAAATTTTATTGCAGCAATTTTGTGAGTTTAATTTTTATGATGTTAGTATGAAAAATATTTAAGAATTTCAGATATTATGGAATTTATGATTACTTTTTATTTTTTTAATTTATTAAACTTACTTAATTTTTGATAGAAGTGGAACCTTGATTTAGTTTGAAATATTAAATCAGTAATTTTGTAAAAGCTCAATTTTATGAGTTAATATGCTATATATATATATATATATATATGTGTGTGTGTGTGTGTGTGTGTATGCATTAGTTAATAATAAGGCTATTTAAGAACTTTCTAAAGACCAAGAGGCTTGTAGACCAATTGTCTAAATTGAAAGTTGGCTCTACAACAATTTTTAGAAAGAAGAAAACTTCTAGAAGACCCATATATAACTATGAGGCATATCTAGAAAATTTATAGATATAATCTACATTTACAAAGTTTCTAAGGAATTCTTGAAGAAGATACTATCTTCCCATCATGCTTTTATCTACTTTTACTTGAACTTATTTACTTTCATGTACTAGAATTGGTATTTATTATAAAAGGTTGTCATTTTCATCACATGTCACTTAATATTAGAGAAGATTAATTAAATATAAATATAAATATATATTAACTACACAAAATTTGTGTGTGTGGCATCTACATTCAAGTCTAAATACAATTTCCATACCTTTCTACAGTTAATTAAATTTCACTCTTTTCCAAAAACCCAAAACCAGATAAATATCCAAAAAAATAATATTAAAAGGATAAATGTACACAGTAACTTAATGAATGGTTACGCTGTGGTCTAAACAGCAAGCGACGGAGTTCGACGGACGACTCAGCCGAGAACGAACGACCAAAAACTTCGCCCAACGACACGAGCCGTCCTCGTCAGAAACGATCAAAGCCTCCGTCCGACGACTGCGGTCGTCATCGTCCCGACGGCTGGACGCTACGTCCGACAAAACGGAAGATGGAGCGCGGACGAGAACGGATGAAGACGCTCGTCCAACGAGAACTGTCAGCGCCAGCACCTCCTTTGTTGAAGGAGAAACCGAAGAAGGGGTTCCTCGTTTTCATCACCCTTCGCAGGCAGGCAGCGCTGGTGCAGCCGCAGCACTTGCATCAGCACCTGCACAGCAGCCATCCCCCCCCCCCCCCCCCCCCCCCCCCTCTTCCCATTCTCCATCTCATCATCCCCTTCTACTCATCGTCATCGCGTCTCTCGTATTTGATCTATTGCAGTGCACTCTGCTTGCTCCCACATTCTCACTCCCTCCCTCGCTCTTTCCCCAACTGCTGCTTTTTCGCAGAATCTAACCATTCCTGTAGCGGTGTTGCGGGGAGTTGGAGTGCAGGCGCGCGTTTTTTTCGTCTCTGGACATGGCCTCCTCCTCAGCGTCAGCTCTTCGCTCTTCAGCGTCGTGGAGCGCGTCAAGCGCGCCTTCTTTTCGAGGTGGGCTTTTTTGTTGGAGTGCCGCTGTGTCGATGAAGTTGGGCATGAGATGGGCGAGTGGAGAGAGATGGGAGTGTTGAGTTGTTGAGAGGAATGGGGATTTGGGAGCGTGGGTTGTGGTTGCGTTTGTCGGGCCTGGATCCATTGGAGGTGGTTCTGAGCCTGGGGTTTTGGTTGTGTTGTTGATGATTAGTTCAGGAAATGTTGTTGCTTGTGAGAATGGAGAATTGGGGGGGGGGGGGGTCTTGGGCGGGGAGATTGAGTGGTAATCATGGCATTTACATTTTTGAGTGGATTGTCTGCTGGTGATCGTATTCGAATTGAGATTAGTTTTTCAGTTTACTTGTATGGTGCTTGCATTGGTGGACCACATCTGCTGAAGTCTTGTGAATGGCTGTGGTGAACAGGAGGTGCAAGCGCTTATGAGAGGAATTCACTAAGGTTCGCGTATTCTAGCGCCTCGCCACTACACGTACTGAGATGTCGAGCTGTTATTTCACCTTCGAACGGGTGAGAGATCGCTCTCCTTGCGATCTCCTTGTGTTTTTATCCACTCTTGGCAGTGAAACCTCGGCGGCGTCTGTCATTGTGCTTGTGTGAGAGTTATGGTTTGGGCATGAATGTGTTGGGAATCTGTGTTCCAGTTTCTTGGTTGGTCCTGATTGGGAACTGGCGGATCAACCAGCAGGGACACCTCACTTATATCGTCGGAATCGGAGGGAGGGAAGCAGAATGAAGGGCAGGTTTCTGCAGTCCAGAAACGAAGGTTGTTACTTTTCTCGTTTAACGTTGCGTTTTCCGGTAATTCAGAGGCCAGTGCCCTAACTCTTGGATAAGGAGGAGTTGCAGTATCCAAGGAGGGAGGACTGAGAGGTTTCTAAAGTGCGTGTCATTGGTTGGCTATTCAGGCGTGTAGGGAGGGGCTCGCGATTGGTTGGATCGGGGTCGGCTGTCCCGAAGCATGTTATCTCAAATGAGGAGCTCTCAAAATTTGTGGACACTTCGGATGAGTGGATCTCCTTGCGAACAGGAATTCGCAACCGTCGTGTACTTGGAGGCGAGAAACCTTCCACATGATGATTTCTTGGGCTCTGATTCTTTCGTTCGTCTCTAGGACACTAGCCTCTTCGGACATGCATTGCATAAGGAGTATGAGCCATTTGTTAGGGGGTTGAACAAGTCGAACCGGTCAACTCGAGTAGAGCAATGTAGAAATATTCACCTGCTTGCCAATTCCGTCCTTTAGTGATACAATCACTGTCAGTTTTATTGTATTCTGGAGGTCGAACCATGCAGCGCATGTTCCTCGCGAATTGTACCTCGCGTGTCTAAACAAGAGCATACACATCTTAGTTTTATGCAATCCCATGATTTCGACTCACACAAGGGACACGAATCTAGACAGTGATCTGATTTGGTTTCTTGAAATGCTGCAGAAGATGAATCTCTGACAACTTTATCTGTTGATGCTTCAAGAAAGGCCCTTGAAATGGCGAATGTGAAGCCTGAGGAGGTTGATTTGTTGTTGCTCTGCACTTCCACCCCAGACGATCTGTTCGGCAGCGCTCCACAGGTAGGTATTGAGGTTGATGCGGATCCTTGTGTACCGAGTCTTTTGCGATTCAGGGCCTAATGTGGATATGTGTTTTGCAATTCTTTCTATAGAGATCCGTCTGTTTATCAAGTTTGATGGTGCTCTTTCAGATCTTTTTGAGACTGATTGAAGCTTACGTTTACTTCTTGTAGTGGATAATCGCATTTGCTCTATGAGGTGCTTCATATTATGGTCTCATTCATGTGAAACAACGTTCATCCTTTCATGTGTAACTTGGTACTCTGTCAGCTGTATGTAAGCGTATGCTGCGTCGAATTAAAAATAATTCCGACGGCGTCAGCGTGATCCGTTAATTGTGTTTGCCTTCTTATTTAGAACCGAGAATGTGCTATTCATATTCATGTGGCATTTTATGATAATGTTTTCAGGTGCAGAAGTTGCTGGGATGCCATAATGCCTTAGCTTTCGATTTGACGGCCGCATGTAGTGGCTTTGTTCTGGGACTTGTGACGGCCACTCGCTTTATTAGAGGTACTGTTTCACACAGCCTTGAATGACTTGTCTACTTTTCTCCTCCATCGATGTTGTCAGTTATTATTTGCTTGGTTACTAGAGGGGCTTTGGTTCGTGGTAATTCACGCTGGGAAACTAAGTCCACTGAAAGGTGCACTTAATTCATCCTATCTACTTAGAGAATCACATGATGTTGGCTGTCTAAAACTAACTTCGAAAGTGTGTGCAGGAGGAGGTTACAAGAATGTACTTGTGGTGGGTGCGGATGCTCTATCGCGATACGTGGATTGGACTGACAGAGGGACATGTATTCTGTTTGGCGATGCCTCTGGAGCGCTTCTTTTACAGGTCTGTTGCTACTTAAGTTCTAGGAAAAACTTGATGCTACTACTTAAATGACCACTAAAAACTTTTTTGCCTCTCACCCAGTAACGCCAGTCAATCATCTTCGGGTTGTCGAGGTTGTAGGTGCTACATCATCATGAGCCGCGTATGTGATATTTCATTTCAATCGTATCGCTAATATTTTGCGGTCCTCTTTCAACAGGCAGCAACTGATGATCAAGACAGCTTGCTTGGCTTCGACCTACGTAGTGATGGAAACGGACATAAGTGGGTTTCTCCTGTTTTCACATTCCTCTCTTCATTTATTGATGGTCTGCTAAGAAGAGATCATTGGGCTTGTCATTTTACTGCTCATGCTTAATTCGCGTAGGTAGGTGTACGTTTCAATTACATCTGTTTTCTATTGTTCCACCTCAAGGCTTATTTACCTTACAGGATGTTTCTTCCTTGTTTTTTTATTTTTATTTTATTTATTTACCTCTTTAATTTGGAACAGTCTACCTTCTGTATTACTCGAATAGTTCCTCCAATTGGTTGCACAGTTGCCTAATTGTAAACATGGGGTACTTTTCAAATCAGTCGTTAGCTTACATGTACAATGAATTGGACTTTTGGCGAGGATACTGCAGGCATTTGCACGTGACAGTAGATGATGTTGATAGTTCCCCTAATGGGGCTGAGACGAACGGATCTACATTCAAACTGCCTGGGAAGGCTACATATGAATGTCTTCAAATGAATGGGAAGGAAGTGTTCAAGTTCGCTGTACGAGCCGTGCCTCAGGTTGTGGAAGGAGCATTGCAGGAGGCTGGCCTTACAGGAGACAACGTGGATTGGTTGCTTCTTCATCAGGTATCTAATTTCCTACTGGGCAACTACAATCAGCTGCATGGCTCCTAATTCATGAACTACAGTCTCAGGCGGGGTTGTTATATCTGGTCCGAGCAGTTCATATGTAACAAAATTGCTTGGAACGACTTTGCACTGATATTCAATTCGCTATGGTGATCTATACACGCCAGATTTTGGATGAGTAATCTATCCTTCCTCATTTGAGGGTCTTAATACCTGATTTGCATCTGGCAGGCTAATCAACGGATTCTTGATTCTGTGTCTGACCGATTACACATACCATCCGAGAAAGTGATATCTAATCTTGCTAACTACGGGAACACCAGTGCAGCCTCCATACCTTTAGCATTAGATGAGGCTGTTCGAAGTGGCAAGGTGAAGGCTGGTGACGTGGTGGCCACGGCCGGGTTTGGAGCAGGTCTTACGTGGGGTTCAGCGATTGTCCGGTGGGGTTAGATCATACCTTCACTACAGGAGTACTGTTTTTTTCTTTTCTTTTCTTTTCCTTTTATCTTTCTTTTGTAACCTCCCCCTTATCTCTCTCACCCTCCTGTAGTTGATTATTGACACATTAAGTAGGTGCCGATAGGATCTTACAGTCATGTGACTTGTATCAAAGATCCCCCCCCCCTCTCTCTCTCTCTCTCTCTCTCTCTCTCTCGCTCTTTTCTTGGCCTATGGTTATCGTGGAGAAAATTATCATAGTCGGTTGTAAACAATCTGGCATAGAGTGAAAATAGGGGATTTTACCGAAGAAGTGGTAGCAAAAGACAACAGAATGTCTGTTTTCTACTTCTCCTTGAGAAGCCATTCCCCGGTGCTGAAAGATATTACATTTGAGGACTGCAACCCTGTATTTGTAGCTTGATATAGTATCATCAGCCGACGTCCTCTGAACTTGTAATTCCCAATTTTGACATTGGTTTTGTGTCGGTACTATGGTTGTACTAATAGAAAATGGGTTCCAACCATCTTTCAAATCTCTCTGTAATGCTGAATTGCAGCGTTCTGCCAATAGTTTCAGTATCTGAGCTTCAGCTTAAGCTTGGTATGATCTCTGTCTCTTTTTCGCTAGCACTCCTCTTAGCTACCAGCTTACAATGTCCAGCTTCAGAAACACGTGACTTGACACATTGTGTTGTAAGTTATGCTATGCTTTCTATATCACGTGTACTTGTTGCCAGCCTTGCAGATGCCTTGAAGAAGCACCATCGCCGAGGTTTCCTTGGTGGTGGGTTGATCTAGAAACATTCAAACCCTGAAGTTAGTCCCTAGTCACATTTGTACCCATATGAAATTTGTCAAGGGATCTTGGTGATCATTCCACTGTTGAGCATCAACGCTTAGCTTTTTCGGTGCCTCAACCACAATTGGATGTGCTTGTTTCAATGTCTGTATTGTAAGGACGAACACAGTGGCCGAGATTGGCTTTTCAGTATGATCGTCATCCTTGGAATTCCATGAAAAGCTGCGTTGTCACTTTTCTGGCGCCGCTACAGCAGCTAAGGTGGGTGTGACTTGTACAAGGTAGTTGGCTTGCAGAGCAACGGCATTTGTGGAGCTACCTCGTACCTCTTGCACGGAGCATTGGTTTTCACCTGCATTGACTTGACTTGGCAGAACAATGCATTGAGCTGTAAAATTCTGTTGCCGTTATGGCTTGCAACTTCCTTCATCTATTGGAACATAACTGCACTGAAATCAAGTTTTAAGGTACTGCTGATGCAACATCCTTAGTTTGCAATGCTTAGATCTATTATAAAATTAGTAAGCTGGAAACAAGGTTCTCGAGAATACTTTAATGTAAATAACAACCTCCAAATGAGTAGCTCTGATTAACTCACAACTATAAAGGAATGCAGAACATTTCCTATTTTTCCATAAGTAAACATTTCAGTGCAAAGCAACAAGAGAAGTTGAAGTCTTAGGGTATATTTTTAGCTTGATCGACAAATGGTGTGATCCTTGAATAAACAGTAGGTTGTAGACACCAAAAATAATGTGATCAATGAATGAAATTAAGTTGCTGATGGGTACATTTATGGTGAAAGATGATATGGTTAAATTACTGTTTATCTATGTCTTTTTGTTTCATCAAAACTGACTGCATTGTCTCAGTGCTCTCATGGGTTTTGATGAGTTATTTTGTTTAATTCCTTAATGACTTTCAATTCCTCTTTTGGTGCTCATTATATTTACAAGTATGAGGGTTTTAATCTAAATATCATTTATTTGCTTCTTGGTTGAATATCTGTTGTTTTAAATGATTGAAATTCGCAGCTATCAAAGTTTATACTCCCAAGTTCAAATTCATATCCAAAACATAATGCAGTTTGTACTTGAATTTTTTTTACAGAATTATCATGAAATGTGCTTGTGTTAAGAGAAAATATCTGAAGTATTTGAGAGAAAGTCCAGTACACATGGCTACATGTAAATATTTTTGAAGCTTACTAAAAAAAATATTAATGACAAAAAGCAGGAAAATGTAACATTATTTGATGATAAGTCAATAAAAGAAATATATTTTAAGTTATATTCAATTATGAAGATGTAAATTTCTAGACTTTTATTTTTTTATTTTTTATTTTTTTTGTGGGTTAATATTGTGAACAAATAAAAACATTGCACAGTGCTAAATTAACTTTCTATCAACTTCTATCAACTTTTTTGTAAAAAATTAATTATTTACACAAATTCCAAATAATAGTAGAAGATTTTGAAATTTGTATTGTTTTAACCATGTCTATTTTCCATTTTTTAAAAAAATTGTGAATTTGTTGTGTAGTATATGGTGGAGTACACGTTTTATAAAATTTGGTTTTAGCATTAATAAAGGTAATGATCATGCTTAGATCTGATATGTTTTCAATGGATAATATTATATATATATATATATATATATATATATATTTAAAGCTCAAAAGCAAGACATGTATCAACATCATTCAAACATGCAATAGGTACACTTAATTGATTGCAAATTAGACGATCTACTTGACCAATACAATAACAATACCACAACACCAAAGACCCGAAACATAAGACTTTTCAAAATTCACACAGAACACAACTACATGTTTGTTATTACAACTGTTGCAACGTTTTAGAAAAAACTGCAACAATGGTGGACGATTTACCATGTAGAATGGGTACTTTAACAGAATCTATCACTGGGTTTTTTTAAAACAAGGTGCATAGAAAGAGAAAGATTCAATCTGTGGACACAAAAACAAAAGCAATAATAATAATAGAGTCGGTTCATGATTCCAAATGCCAAGTATCACTCACCCTAGAATACTCACCCTAGAATCTAGAAGCTTCGTCTGTTCATTAAGCAATAACAAATTTCTTAATATTTCCATGGACTCTGCTCTAGAAATCGTCAAGGAAAATCCCCTTTCAATCCTTCCAGTTCACCAAGCTTGCCCTAAACTGCAGAATGGTGCTGCGGAGGAGGAGGAGTTTGTATATATTTGAAGCTCGAAATTAACGGCACGACGACGAAGATGGCCAACAGCAACACTTGACCACTTTGCGCTCCGTGCTTTTTCATGAGTTGCGGGCCATGGAGGAGCTGCTGCTGCATCAGATCCGTGAGTCAGAAGACAGCAGCAGCAGCAGAAGCATCAGGGGATACTGACTAGCGTCGCATCTGGAGCCGTGAAGGGAGCGCTGCGGCGCAGGCCAGGGCGTTACGTGGTGCAACGAAGAGGCTTTTCGGAGGAGAGAATTACTGCATGATTTGTATGAAATTCGAGAAGAATATATTATATAATTGAATTCGTTCTTTGCTGACGGGATCGCAATGCAGAGAGGGAGGGAAGGAAGGAAGTCACTTGGACGATGCGGAGGGGGACTCGACCGCTTCTTCTCCGAGAAGATGAAGACGACGAGGGTGTGCTCTGATTGAGAACCGGGCCGTCGGATCGCTTGGTGGCGGTCTTCGTTGCAACCGGCACGTTGCGAACGGGGAGGATTGCCACCCGAAGGAGCTTTCAGGTTGCGGGGAATTGGAGATGGATTGAAGGAGCGTGAAGGCCGTGAGGAGCGAGCACTGTCACAGTGGCACTACTAGTTTTTTGTGGGAATTCCTCGAAGATTGAGGGGTGGAGCAAGATTGCTGGATTTCCTGCACGGAGATTGATTTTCAAGCGCACAAGGCTACCAGGCCTCGTTGTTTATTGAGGTAGTTCGAGAGTTGACGCAGTTTTTTTCTCTTTAATTTGGGAAGTCTTCTTGCAAATTTTCATACACCTGGTGCGGCTTCAATGTGTCTTGGTCGATTTATAAGTAGTTTTCCGTTTCAGCGGGTGTTCTTGTATCATCGGTTCGGTTTATGAGCGTTGTCTGTAGAATGCTTATGGAAGGCTCTAGTTTAAAGATTTTGTGCCATTCAGTTTATGATTGTACATGGTTTTGAGTATTTGAGGTTCCTGTTGCGTTTAGTAGTAGTCACGGTGTTTGTTTCCCGACGACTGGGACGCAAAGTCGTTGGAATAGTTTGATGTTTGTAAAGAGACTTTCATTAGTCGTGTGAGTTCTGTAGGTCCTTGAGAGTGCGGTAGCATTAGAATTTTGGAGCAGGAGCACCCTTGATTTTTTGGAAGGTGATGAATGACGTTGCTACGTAGGAAAAGAAGTAGTGCATACATGAGCTTTCAAGACGCAAGTCCAGAGTGATGGAGTTTTGAGGTGTTTGAGGAGAGACCGGGCAGAGAGGATGAGCCATTTCAAGAGGAATCTCGATCTGGTGAGCGCGGTAGCTTGTTAACTAGAAAAACTTCTTTGTACGGTGTGAATTTCTTTTGGGAGGTAGCGAGGCTTCATGAGAGCATAACAATTGCAATAGAGCGAGGCATTGGGGGTAAAGAAAGAGGTTGATTCGAGGATCTCTTAGGTCACGTGCTGGTCGCAGCAGTATCCCTCATCTCACTTCATTATACGGGAAAATGTCACAGATTATTCTGATTCTTTCTTCATTCAACTGCCAAACCAGCAATTTTCGCATTGCATTTCGTTTATCAGTGTCTTGTGAGCTGCATTTGCGTGGACAGGCCAATCGGAGAGCGCACAACCTTCTCGATGATATTATAAAACTAAACTACGAACTGCGTGTCTTGAAGGAGGCCACGACAACCTCTTAGAGTCCATAACCTACGCTTTTGATGGCGGTTGTTAATAGTTTTCGCAATCCGAATTCTACCGAAAACGTCGCACACGAAGTGCACATGTTGACTGCGCCGCATTAACCAATTGTCCTCTCAAGTATCATTGAGTGCCCATAGACGTTGATATTGACCTCTCCGTAGCTTGGTCTGGTAGGGGCAGAGAGTAGAAACGTGCCTTTAAAATTATTGTTGCGAGGGACAATTTTCTGGGGCATCGTTCTCAAGTGCGTTAGCAGGTGTTCGTCTATCATTTTTGTGGAGTTTTGTGGCGGTATTCCAAATTCCTGTTTAAGTGTGCTACCCTTTTCTTTTTCTTTTTTTTTTTTTTTTTTTTGTCACCTATGTTACTTTACAACACAGGGGCATCCTTCACGGAAGGAAGTGTACGCCCTTTTTATTGAAAGGATTTGAACACTTAGCGATGTTTATTTACTTCGAATCTCATAGCTTGGACGATCTTGTTGCGGATGTAATTGTGCGCATTAGAAAAAGCAGGGGTTAAGTTTCTGCTCACATCATAATAAGGTGGATCTTTCTGGTGATGAACAAGGGAATAGACTTGCTAGGTGCTCGATGTTGGTTGTCATGGTACTGACAGTTTTCATGCGGACACTTTTAGTGCTTGTTGTAGTCTTTTGTAGTAATATTTGAACAGATATAAGATTACGGCTCATGAAAAGTGTAGGATAATTTTATCAGTTGAGATTTGTTTTTCACAGATCAGAGGAGGAATTTTCGTGTGCGGGACGCTGCAGTGGTTCAGCAATGGAGACAAGATTAGAATCTATTATGTCCGAAGAAGGCATAGCTATGGAGGCGCTTTTGGGGGGTGATGGGATCGCGGACAGGCCGTGGCGGTTAAATGTGAGTTCATTTCGCTTGCGGGATCATTTACCGAACACCACCGTTGATTGCGCGAAAAAATTTGGTACGTTTGTCTTCCTGTTTCGTTAAATTTTAGGCAGCTATCGCAAATCGCACTATCAGTTCGGAGAAGATGAAGTAAAGTAGTTTAGATCCTTATTTCAAATCCCTCCTTCTAAGCTGAATAATATTTCATTGACTTTGACAAACGCCTGCTGGAGTTTTGAGCATTCATTAAGTCACTGTTAACATCTCTAATAAAGCAGGTCCATAACTGTAGGTGGTGAAAAAGGTGTCGATGATTATTATAAACAGCAGGAAGAAATGTTGAAAAGCTTCGTGCAAATGGATTCTATAGCAGACCGAGGGTACATGTCCACCAGCACCCAAGTGAGTTTTCGAGGCATTTAAGCCTCGGATAGTTTTCCGTGTATAGATGAGTTAATTTGTCTCATCACGTGGCGTTACGCATTGTCTTTACTAATTTAAAGGATTGTAAGGCAAAAGCCTAGAATGAGGATATGCTCCTGGCAAATAGACGTGTATTGTCAGAGGAAGCCTTTTGTATTTTGACTCATCTGTATTGTAGGAAGAGCGAGACACCACACATCGAAGAGAGAGGTTTGCCATTAGTGTTTCAAATATAGCGAACTTGATCATCTTCGCAGCAAAAGTCTATGCCTGTGTGAAGAGTGGCTCTTTAGCCATCATTGCTTCCACTTTGGACTCATTGCTAGACTTGCTGTCTGGCTTGATTCTTTGGTTCGCGGCGATTTCCATGCGCAAGCAGAACCCCTACCTCTATCCGATTGGGAAAAAGCGGATGCAACCTTTGGTACAATACAATTCTTGTCTCTAATCGAGGTTGATGGAGTTATGGTTGGAAAAGAAGTATGCTTTCTGCAAAGGAAGATTGAATGTTTCCACTAGGAAATTTATGATCAGGGGAAATTAAAATAAAAAGTAGAATCTATTGTCTTGAAATGCGCAATTGAGAATCATGATGGCACTGAATCTATGCAAGCCGTAAGTGTCTCAAAATCAGTTTTCTATACTGAGGGGTCACTGCTGCGTGGATTCTGTGGTCTACCAGCATGTTGGTAACACTTGTTTGCACTGACGTGTGATTGTCAATTTCAAGGAGGGTCTTTGTGTAATTTCTTATCGGCTTTTGGCTATGGCTACAGGGCATTCTAGTTTTTGCGTCAGTAATGGCAACACTTGGCCTTCAAATTATTTTGGAGTCCGCTCGGACGCTGTTCTCACAGGCAGGACGAACAACCTTGGTGTTTTCTATTGTTGCAGATGCGAAATTGCGACGTTTTCGGATTAATGGTCCTTTTAATAACTCCAAATTCTTACAGTTCTACCTGGACACTCCAGACTATTTTGGTCCTTCACATGGAAATTTCATCGGACGGTTGCGCAGGAACACTCACTTGCTCTAGCCGAATCTTGGAACTGGGTGGTCGCAATCATGGTGGCGACAACAGTAGCAAAGTTCCTTCTGATGGTGTATTGTCGGATGTTCCGTGATGAGATCGTGAGGGCTTATGCGCAAGACCACTTTTTTGACGTCGTTACCAACATAATTGGTCTAATTGCGGCAGTTGTGTCCAGCATATTTGCTTGGTGGGTTGATCCTGCAGGTGCAATTGTGGTACGTCGACAATTGACAGCTCTCGCTTATTTGGCCCATTAGTTTTCGTTTTAATTCAAAGTAGTAAAATGTACTTCCTTTTGCTTCGTCTCACCTGTGAACAGCGACTGATGTCATGCAGCCATGAGAACTGTGTGTGATACTGATACTTGTTCCCAATAAGTCAGATATGTCGCATCAAAGTGATCGGCATTTCAATTCTAAGCAATTTCACCTCTGCAATAGCTTTTTGAACGTCTAGATGAGCTCTTGGCTAGTTAAAATGTTCCATCATCATGGTAATTCCAGCTTCGTATTGTTTGCTCTTCTGATCCGTTGATGTTGGTCCATGCAGCTGGCACTCTACACTATGCGTACATGGACATTGACAGTGCTGGAGAATGTAAACGCTTTGGTTAGTCGTACAGCTTCTCCGGATTTCCTACGGAAAATAACATATCTATGTTGGAATCATCACAAGGACATACGTCAAATTGACACTGTCCGTGCGTATACATTTGGCTCTCATTATTTTGCAGAGGTTGATATTGTATTAGCAGGGGACATGCCTCTGCAACAAGCGCATGACATTGGCGAATCACTCCAAAACAAACTCGAGTCGCTCCCAGAAATAGAACGAGCCTTCGTTCATCTCGACTACGAAGTCACGCATCGGCCCGAGCATGCTTACAAGGAATAACGACACTATGATATTCAAACTCTGTGATATTCTTAGTTTAGAGTCCAGGAAGAGCTGCTCTTTACTGAATTTATTGATTTTGTTAGAAAAGTCTCGTAGGGGTCCCTGGATTTGAGACACTAGGGACTTCAGGTACTTCCTTATCATTATTCTGCTGCATTATCAGTACATCCTTTTTACAACCAACATTGGCGGATTGTTTAACCTCCTTCAAGGCTGTTCTTAGTGGAGTCACCACATTTTGTGGCCAATAATGTTAAATGAGTTACAACATTGGAATAGAAATTCTGCAGGATGAACAATGATAGTCCCCAAAAACCCCTTAGACTTCACAGCGACATGATCCCCATCTGCATGACCTTAAGAGACTAGAATTTTCTAGCAGTTGCATGTATAGCTGAATCTATTACCATGATTTATTGTTATGTAATTTATTTATTTATTGATTTATTGAGCAATAAAAGACTCACTAGTTTGATTGTATTTTTTGTAAATAAAATTGTAAATGTAGGCTATTGCATTAAAACATTTTCATTCTTGGTATGCTATTAGTAAAATATTTGATTAAAATAAAGAGATTTATGAGTTTTCTTTTCTCAAATTGGTACATTATTTTTTAAATTAAAGTTTCAGGTTGCTTTTTCAATTCCAAACATTTATTTTATTTTATTTTATTTAGTTCTTACTTAAATCATCCAAGTCTAAAAAAATTTGAATCTTTATGGTAAACAACAAAAATTTGGTTTGTGTGATTATTTTATTTTATTTTATGTTTTGATTTACTTAAGTTTTTAATATATTAATCTTTGGCGCTTTAATTTATTTTAGGTAGTAATATAAAATTACATAAAACCAAAAAAAAATTCAATATAATAATTTAACATGTTTTATTAAAAAATTAATAATAGATACTTATTTAAAAAGACAAGATTCTTTATTTAAGGAAAATTTTATAAAATTTGGATTAGAGTGTGAACAATGTAAATTCAAGAATTGACATCAACATTGTTTATTATCAAATGCTAACTTTAGAATACACACAAATATAATTATTTGTAACATATCATATTTTTAAATGATTAGTATTTTAGTATACATTTTAACTATAATATAGGAGATTAGTGTACATTTGAACTTAGCATTTACTAATGTGTGCATATATTTACTTTGTCTCTTATAATAATAATGCAATAATTCTAGTTATTAATTTGTAAAGAACATTTATAGAATTCTATAAACCAATTATTTATAATTATATTCGTTTAATGTATAAATTAATATTAAACACACATATTCAATTTTATACCATTATAAATTTTTATTAAAATGTAAAAGCATTTCTTAAAAAAATAAAGATGCATATTTTTTTAAAAATAACTAAAATCATAATTTTAATTTTAATAGAATAGAGGATTGAATTTTTGTTTTTTAATCATGTAGTATAGTACAATTTTACAAGAGAGTTGGTAGAATTCACTTTACTTTTAACTATACTAACATGTGTCTTAAATAAATGCATGTGTTTATTTTTATATATATAAAAGAAAATATAATAAAAATGGTAATAATAAATATAGATTCTTTTGAAGTTTGATTTTTTTAAAAGCAATGTTCATAGATAACAACCAAAAAATTAATTAGATAAAATAGAAGCAACAAGACTCTGAATGTACTACTACTTTCATTTTTTCTATTCTAAGAATAAAAAGTCTAATTCTATTGATATAATATTGGCAAAGAGAAATAACAAACCACCCACAAATTGACAAAGGTGAAAGAAACAACTCTTGAAATAATTCTAAGGAACATTAAATATGGTTGTGTAGTCGTAACCATTGATGGTACAGTATCATGTTATGTGAAAATTAGCCTCGAAATGCATTGGGCATTTAGTTGTGGAAGGATATGATTTTACCTTAAAGTTGGATTTATAATTCAAATAAATGATACATAAGGTATTCAAAAACACTCTCTTTGCAATCTTGAATAATCTAAATTTTTTTTATTATATTCTATTCAACTTCAAATATTTTTTTTTTAAAAAATTAAAACCTCAATAATTATTACTTAAATTATTGGTCTTAATTCAAAAAAAATGTATATTTTAATTTATTATTTAAAACAAACATACAAACTTTGAAGAGAATTAAACTAAGAGATGTAGAAAGAATGCTCCTAATCTATTTAGATGAAGATCATTCTCCTTCTCTAACCTTGATCTAAAACTTCCAACACCAATATCTCACTTTTGAACCATTAAGTTAATCTCAAAATTTACACAAATTTTAAAAAATTAATCAATCATTGATACATGAAAACATTATTTCAATCCAATTGGCCAATTGCTCAAAATCATTGAAATCCTCTCTAATCTTCAAAATCCAATTTCTAAAATTCTAACTCACTTGAAACTTAATTGCTTATGATTTGGTTGTCAAATTAAGCTCAATATTATTAAACTAATTTAGCACAAATATGTTCAAACATCCACAAAATTTTACTTAAAGATTTGTTATAAAATTCACATAATTCATCAAAATAAGATCCTTTTCTTATTTTATAAAAAAATAGAGTCTCCTAAAATAATTCTCACTTTGCAAAGCTCTCATAGAATCTTTGTGTATTTAAATCTATTAAAATAAATGCTTAAAAAAAATTATCAAGTTTGATTTCAAAACTTACTCTCCAATCAACAAAAAAAATCCCACTTATATTGTAGGTGCATGGTTTTATGCCTCAAAGTTTGATTTCAACCTTAATGCATAATTGGCTCTCTTTGAGTATCAATCTAAGGCATTTCTAGGTAATTATTATTGTAAGTTATTTTTTACTTTCATCCAAAGTTATCTATAATTTTATTTTTATTAACCTACTTAATTTTATCTTATTTATTTTCCTATAAAATAAGTAGAAACCTCTTTTATGAAACAATAGTATTGGCACTAAATGGTTTTACTCTCTTCTTAATTTTATCTACATTTTAAAAGACATTTGCCACTATACTTTAAAACAATTTCTTCTATAGTATAATCCTTTTTTTTCTTTTTTCTTTTTTCTTTTTCACTCAATAGTTGTCTTATAATACAACAACACTTTATTGTTAGTTTGCTGTTGTAGGCAAGGACTAATACTTTATGGTTTCACTCCACTTATTTATTATTATTCAATAACTAGTATTAACTCTTGTAGTAACTCTTGGTTCAATGCTAATAACCTCAAACTTTAGAACCTAGCTAATGAATGTACAAGTTCAAAGTTTCACAAGTTACTTGAGCATCATAAATATGACTTTGTTTGAGACAACCATTGTTATTGTTGTCACATTCAATGTGGATTTGAGTCATCCCATTCACAAAAAGAATTGGAAATTAGACAATATTGAGCAATGATATACATCAATTACATGACAAAGAAGCAAAGGTACTTATGTGTAGTTATTTTCATAAGTAGTCAAGTTTTTTTTATTTGTATGTTATTCAAACATATAATAAAAGATAAAAATAAAAATTACCCTGATATTCTAGAATTTTTTTGTCAATACAAAACTATATTAAATAATCTTTTATGTTTGGTTAGTATTCCAACTCTCCATCGATCGTTTCCACACCCCATTGAACAGATGCTGATATCGTCCACACCTCAGGGGCCACGCGGTGCCCCGAGCAGTGCACAGGGGTCCAACCACGCATGTACCATCCGACGTGGACCTCACCTTCCACGTCCCCGAGCAACGGAGTTCCCGGCATCTCGAGCAGCATTTCCATGCTGAATCGCACCCTATCTCTCACCTATCGGGTCCACCCTTCACGCATGTTCCACGACAGAACGAGTCATCGATATCGTCGAGACCCCCCTCCGCACTCGAACCCCCAAAAGGAAAGCATTGCCTGTACGCCTGAAATGTGATGGAATCCGGCGCCGTGTGTTGAGGGGAACCAGCCAATGAACCTCCTCCATGGCTCCTCGCCACGTGTGCAGCCAACTAGTGGCTGGACCCCAGGCATCACCACGTGCAATTGGCTGAGCTGGCTGGAGCACACTTGTAGGACCCCTGTCGGAGACTCTTCAAAACCATGCTCCGCGGCGGCGCCATCGTCAACAATCAGTGCAAGGGAATTGTCTCGAGCTCGCAGCGACTCGTCTCCTCGCCCACACTCGCTTTGTGATTGTTCCCAGCTCCTCCGTAGCTATGGCTTTCGGGGTTTCTAAGGGGATGGTGGCCCCTCTGCTGGTCATCAACTTTTGTCTCTACTTCATCTCGGCCGATATCGCAGGGTCTCTCCTGAACAAGGCGTTCGACCGTGGCAGCTTCGTCCTTGGTGGTGGTTTACCCTTCGGTGTATCTTTCTGATGTTACTGAAGAATGCTTCTCGGATTCGGTTGTGAAGCTACGTATGCATGGTTTCATGGTTCTCGGGATATAGTGTGAAGGACAGATGGAGCTGGGGTTGTGTTTCTCGTGGGCGCCGACTGATGCAATAGAGAATCGTGACGATTCGTTTCGGAAATTTTGAGATTTTTCCTTTCGGCAAGTTAGTTGATGTGTTCTGCGATGTGTCACAATATTTACGGTTAGATTTTTTATCTTTTAGTCGTGTTTTTCGCGCGAGTCCGGGGTACTGTAGGGACTCCGTGTTTTGGCCTTGGGGATTGAGTTTTTTAAACGGCCTCGTCGTTATGTAGAGAGTGAAACTTGAGGACTGTTTGGTATTGGTAAAGAAGTATTGCGCATGTTAACAGTGGAGCTAGCGACCACTGAACCCTTTGATATGGAAATCGGAGTCTGTCGAAGAATATTGGAAGAGTTGTCCAGTTTTAATGACTGGATGAAGTTTTATCCTTCCAAGCATGAGCTCACGCTTTCCCTCTCTCTCTCTTCATATGACTTGCAGGTAACACTGCAACGAGCATTTTCCTCGCTTTCGTGCTTATCGCCAGCATGGTTGGTTTGGCCTCCACCTTAGCTGGAGCTCACCACCTGTCCGTGTGGCGCACTGAGAGTCTTGCCGCCGCTGCCGCCGCTGCCACAATTGCATGGACACTCACTCTTTTGGCTATGGGCGTTGCATGCAAGGAGATTCACATCCGATATGGCCGCAACAAGAGACTGGTAAAATTTCTCATATGCTCCGGCGAAGTTCCTTATATTTGGATCAACTCTTGTTCTTTTTTCCGCTCGTTTTTATTATTATTATTATTATTATTATTATTTGTACATCCTGAAACACGTAGGATCCAAACTTTATTGAGTGAATGAGCGGGAAACCATAAACTGAGGGTTTTTGTGTTCTTTGCAGAAAACTCTCGAGGCTTTCATGATCATCTTATCACTGTTAGAGCTGCTGTACTTGTTGGCTCTGTACGCTGGCGCTGTGACACGCGAGGGTTACAACAACGCTCCTGGAGTGAAGAACCCCAACTACGGCACTCCAGCAGCTGCTGCCGTCTAAGTTCCCTTCGAAACGATTCGCGCATGCCAGAAAATGTTGCATTTGTATTCCCCTTTTGCTTCATGGAATGTAGTGTAGTACCGGTCCATGCGTCATGAATTGTTGAGTGTCCGTTATTTCTGCATCGTGAGAGCTTGTACGGCCTATTTTTGTTCATTGTATCATACCTATGCATATGTTAATAAATTGCTATCCTTATCTACATCCTATGACCATTCCTATTCTCGATAAACTATGCTGATACTTTACACTGTCCTATTTTCATTTTCATTTGCAACTTGCCACATCTCTTGAACTCTCCACGTCGACTTGTTTTGTGTTATTACATGAGCTATATTCTCTCGGTCTCGACTCGCTTATGCTGCTGGTTCATCCTTAACACTAATCTGCAGGGCAATGTGATTCTCTCAGATAGGGAGCTCTTTTAATTTATTTAATTGTAACGTCCAAGAGAATGTACTCATAAACCGCCAAAAACAAAGTCGGTTATTCTTCAACAGCATAGTATTAAAAGATCAATATCCCTGCGCTCCATCCACTAAAGCCCCCGCAACATATAGAGCATTTGCAGTTTTACATATTCACACAGCCTTGCGTTTTCTGTTTCTTTTTTCTTTTTTTTTTTTCAAATATCAATGTTCTGGAAACATATTCTTAAAAGTGTTATGTAGTGTCAAGGTCTAAACGTTAACTTCCAAGACATCATTATATTATACAAACTATCGGTGATGAATATTTGTGGAAGTACTGTTACGACAAGTACCTCACACGTCGATAGTTATTCATCAATGCTACGTTCTATATATATATATATATAAATATATATTTTTTCATATCCACATTCACCAGATGAATTTTTACTTACATACTCTTACAATAGTAAGAGTAGCAAATTTCTAAAAAAAGAGTTCAAGAATTGTATTTTTGTAAGAAGTTTTTCATTTCTTTTGTTGGTTGTAACTAAAATGTGAATAGCTTAAAATATTCATTACATTTGGACTTCAAAGAGCTCACAAAATAATAAAAGTTATACATGAATTTTAATCAAATAATAGGATAGTGTGTAAAGTAATTAAAAATATTGATATGTGAACATTTGAGTATAAAATGATGTTTTTTGGATTTAAAATTATTTTATTACATTTTATTTTATTGATTTTAGGCAAATGAGGAATATAGAGATTAAATAGAGCTATAAAAAAGTTTCTTCACTTGCATTCTTGTTATTATGTTCTTATAACTCTCAATATTATTAATTTATTTCTTATTCTTTTCTATTAGTTCATATTAGTATTTTAAAGGTTTATTTTATTTATTTATTTATACACATGATAAGTCATGTTTCTAATTGCATTTCTTTTCTTTTTTAATTTTAAAGTTCTAACTACTTGTTCAAGACTCTTTATTGTTTAAAAAATTAAATATTTAAATTAAAAATTCTCCTTATATTTAATTAAAGTAACAAAAGAATATAATTTTAAAAAATATATTTATTTCTAATAGTATTATCAAAAAATTAAAAAATTAATATTACTTTTATTATTACATATAAATATTTAGATATTTATAAAAACTAAAGTTAATTTAGAATGTATTAATATAATACATCTTTACACTATTTTCATCCAACATCATATTCAAACCAGTATATTATGTGTTGATGTGATACTTCAATCAAGGAATGCACCAATAAAAATAATTATTAGTAAGAGTACTAATCAAAATGCTTACAAAGAGAGATGCATCCACAAATAATCAATAATTACCAAGAAAGGCACATACACAAATATAATTACATGTAGAGAATCAAATATATATATCTAAAGCCTAATTCTTTTCTTCTTTCCTCAAACATACTTCTCTTCCTTGTTTTGTCTTGCTTTTCTTTGTATGGTCGAGCAATTGTACGATCACTAGCAGGGAGATCAAACAATGACAACTTAGAACAATTGATTGTTAGAAGAGTGTTCTCTACAACCAAAGATGCCCATAGTGCTATTGCAAGCTATCTAATCAAGTTTTTGTTTCTTATCAATTCAAAGCTGACAAATTTGCTTCCATGAAGGTTATCTGCCAAAAGAAAGAAGAAGAATTTTAAGACAAGAACACAAATGTCAAGTGCTTGTTCTAAGTTGTGATCAATTGGCATAAAGACAAAATAATTCATATTGTCAAGTTTGCTATTCATCTATAGACATGTCTAGCTTTTCTAAAACTCTTTTGCCTCACATAAAGAACTTGCAAACTTTGTTAAACCACTTATGTGAGACATACAATGCATGGGACCATACAATATCACAAACCATGCATGGACCAAGATTAGAGAAGAAGCATTATTCATGGCTTCATAGAAGAGTCATGAGTTGTACTAAAAATATTTAGTAAAAGATAAGAGTTTGAGGATTCAAAAGCTTGGGCCACTACTTGAGAGATTAGTTGCAACAAATCCTAGTAGCATGATTGTAAAAAGATGTATAAATGCTTTGTTTTTAATTTTGAGTTTGATTCTACATTCACTTTTCTATTGACTACAATAATATATTTAGGAAATCAAAAATGTAGTTGCTGCAAAGCTTCCATTTAAAAACCAAGGTATTTGTATCTAGCATATTAAGAAGAATATTAATTATTGCTACAAAAAAAAAAAAAAAAAAAAAAAAAAAAAAAATCAAATCAAATCAAATCAAATCGAAAGATCTGGACAATTGTGAAGACATTGATTCTAGATGTCCATGTAGTTGTGATGGCAAATATTCATAAGATACATGTTGCTGCATTTGAGTATCTTATTGTTATTCTACATCAAAATTTAACCTTTAGTCATACCATATTTCAGCACTTTGGAGTTCTTACTTTAAACATGTCAAAGGTTGCAAACTTAAAGATCCTTAATTTATACCACATGCAACCTTTTGATGTCATTTTTTTGATTGTTCAAAAAAAGATGCCCCTTTTACGATAAATATATTGAATATGTAACCATTCCAACACATCTTCTCTCTAAAATCACTTCAAATGCACAAAGTCGCAAAATAGAAGGATGAACTTGTTAGAACAAGCAAATAAATGATTTTTTTTTTGTGTTAGTTGCCAAAATAGTCATGTTTTTTGTATTGTCAATCTAAGGGGTTGTAGCTATTCTTGTGGCAATTTCTAGTTATTACACTTGCCATACCTTCATGGTCGTACAAGTATACTAAAGTTATATCCAAGCATAGAGTTATTGATATATGTTTTATACACTACAAGTAAGTTGTTTAAGATCTATGCTAATGTTGTCACATCCATTGATGTAGAAACAATAGTAGCCATTGGTGTTGCAATGCCATTGTCTAAAACAAAATAAGCAAAACAACTATAAAAACATTGCCTCCACAATCACAGTAAGACCAACGTAAAAAACCAAACTTGGTACTCAAAATGTGACAAAAAAAACCACAATTTCTATACCTGCAATTGATGATGCCAAGCATGATGGAGTTCTTTAGGATGAACAAGAATTTGGTATTTGGTGATCTTTGACATTCACAAGCTATACATGCAATGACAAAAAGAAGCAACAATGTCAAATTGTGCCTCTTTTTGTAATTATTTCTATAGATTTGCCCCTCAATGTAATTTTCTCTTATTTTTAATAATATTATCTAAAAACAAATTTAATGTTAGATTTATTTTTTAAATATAAATATTTAATTATTATATAAATTAGAATTAGTTTAAAATTTATTAATATTATATAATTTAAGACATTTTAATCCATCATCACATTCAAACCAATGTAAAATGTATTGACTTGGTACTTCAATTTGTTGTAATACATACTAAATCATATTGTCTGAAATCAGATATTACTATATATTTGTATATTATTTTAATTTTGTATAACCAATTATTAAGCTCAAGTCTAAATCTACTCATTAATAATTTAATATTAATTATAAATTCATATCATATGTACTCATTTAAGATATTTGAATTTTAGAGTTATAAACTTTAATTCAAAAGTGAAGACTTTGTGATTTTAGATGTATCATTTAATACAAGATTTATATAATGTCTCTTACAAAAAAAATTATATATATATATATATATATATATATATAATAAAAATCCTAAAGAAATTAATGCATAATAACTATAAAAAGAGTTGATTTTATAATTTCTTCTAGTACATGACATGAAATTGTCAATATTATTTTTTAAGAAATTATCTTAGAAATAAATATAATTAGAAGGAAATAAATTAAATTTGAATAAATTAGCAATTAAATCAAGATTCAACTATATTATCAAAGATTATCAAAGTAAATTTCATTAAAATTTTGAAAATGTATTATTTTTATATTAAAAATAGAATTCTAATAATTTACATCTAATAAAATTTTGATATTGCATCTATTTTCTTTCATTAAATTTATTTTTAGAAATTTCTACTTTATATTCATATTTAATGTTATATACTTTGACACACTATTTAGATTAAAAGTAATATGAAAACCTTATTCTAACTATAATCAAGTATTACATTATGATTCATGCTATGCACATAAAGTAAATAGATTTAAATTTTGAGATTTAAAAATGATAAAACTTGGTTTAAATCAAATTTTGATTTAGAATTAGAAGAAGATATTTCTATTAAAAAATTTACAAATATTTCTTATTTTTCGTCTTATATATACATAGTTAACTAATTTATTTTTGAATTGATTTTGTACAAATATTTTTATTAGCATTAACATGTATTTTAATCTTTACACTATCAAAAATTAAATTAAATTACTACAATTCATAATCACAAGTATAATTATAATACAATATAATATTAAAAGATAGTGTGATATATGAAATATATGAAATACAAGGAAGAAATTTCTTCAAAATTGTAATTTCAATGCATAATCTTCATCCATGTAATTTATTCTCCACCACTTTAGAGGAGCTATAAAGGTTCCTTCACTCTTTAACTTCAAGCAATGGGTATTGAGACTGTAAACTTAGATCTACTCCCATTCAAAGAGTGGTTAAAAACGAACCAAACAACCCCTAATTATTTCTTGAATGTGGATCCATAGAACTAGGTTTAGGGTTTAGTAAGAGAGGCTTTTTTTCTGGTACCAGCCACGTGGAAATGATCCTTCCCACGCATTTGCTGACGTGGATCCAACTCAGCGAGAAGAACAATCGTGAACCCCGGTGAGGCACAAACGTGACCTGGCTCAACTCGAGGTGGTCGGTCTGTCTGGAAACTGACGGCGTCTTCTTTTTCTGCATTCGACGTCGGGATCCCTCTTCGGCATACTCCACGGCACCACGAGCTTGGCATCACGTGATGCATCGATTAAATTAACCCGACCGTGTGTGAGAGAGTGTTGAATGAATTGTAGCTGCCGAATTGTGGAGCTGCTGCTGCTGTTGCAGCTGTGAAAGATTTTGCCGTTGAATCGCGGTGCTGTGAGAGTGTGAAGCTGCTGAAAATTGCGGGTCGCATTCGAGACATGTAGTGTTGATCAAAGGGTCGAAATCGATGGGGACCGTATCACGAATTTCATTGCCAGTGTGCCGTTCAGTCCTGTCTTCCCATTCGCTGTATTCGTGTAGTTTGCGATGAAGAGGAGGTTGCAGTACGTACTGTAGAGTATTGGATACGGATCCATGTGTGAATTCGTTGCACCAGATGGCCCGGCATCCGGAGAGCGATGTGTGAAGGAAGGTTAAGCGCCGACAAAGGGACGACGACTTTGATCTGAGTGTGAGTTTTGGTACTCCCGTGGATGTGAAGGATAGCGGCGATGCTATACTGTTACATTGCTGATGTGGCTGGCCTTCGGAGGCGTAACATAGAGGTATCTTCTCCAATATTTAATTTTATCGTGTATTTATTTTTAATACTTCCTTCTGTCGCGGTTGTGGTGTAAAATATTTAATAGCTCTGGACCTCTTTGGTTGGAACTACGGTTTCATAAAAGTGAGGCGTTGAGGCGACGGGTCAAAAGTTTTACGTTGTGCTCCTACTCGTGTTTCCGTATGATGAGTTCACCTGCTGTAGTTTCTGGGATCGACTTCTAGAAGAAATTGGCCTAATGTAGTACATTGTTTTGAACACGAACCTTCCGATCATGAAACGTTTTAGAAGTAAGTAATCGGAGGGTTTTAGATAGAATGTAATAATTAATTAATTGTTAAATGGGTGTACATTGCTTTTACCATGTCGAGGGAGGAGCGACTGATTAGGTCGCGCCTCCTTGATGCAATGTTTCACTCTCATTCAATTCGTTATGTTTGGTAATTGTTTGTGACTGTTTCTAACATGGCCGCTTAACCAAAGTATCTCAAATATGGAATTTCTCTTCCAAATAGGCCAAGCATTGGTAACCAGGCCTAGCTTCGGCCCATAGAGTGATTTCATGAGGATGTTGGTGAGCATGGTGTGTGTAAGGCGTCAGTGCAGCACAACTTTGTTTTGTTTTGAGCCGGAAGTTGGTGTATGAAGTGGTAGCATATAGAGAGGTGTTTTGTATGGAAATGAAAACGAGTAGTATCCACTAATGCTAATGCGGACTAGTTGTTGCAAACTAGTTGCAATTTAGGAGGGTTGGAGTTTTCAGGGTTTTGGTGCAGTAAAGATCGTGGAGGAGCAAAACTTGAATTCGTGAGCTTAGTTGTTGTTGTTGCCATAGCAACGTACTCAGCTTTGGTGCTCGACAAGGCTGTCAATTTTTTTGGCACGTGGAGCATTAAATGATGGCACCATAGAACAAAAGGAAGATGTACCTAGAGGTTGAGTGGCACTAATCGACTTTACCTGCCGAATTGCCATTGCTGAAGCCATGATAGGGTGCATCTTTGATATGAGTACATTTGTTGATTGGTAATGGATGAGTATTATGCAAGGAATTGTTAAGAGGAGGAGCACCTTGGGCAAATACGGGTTTCTGAACATTAGAGTAAAACGTAAAGACCAAGCTAGCAGGGGATTGAATGACACTTTGTTGTATTAGATGAAGTTTTCTAGAGAATGTATTGGAAAAATAGAACTTGCAATAAGATGATCTTAATAAATCTAATAGAATCTTAAATAAGCTTCAATTAAATTATAATAATAGTAATTAATCTTTCATTAAATCTAAAAGAAGTCTCAAGAATTTACAAAATAAACATAAAAGAATCATAAATAAATATATAATAAGAAATCTTAAAGAAATATCAAAAATAAATATATTGGTTGAATCCTAATTAAACCCTAATATAATCCTAAACAAATTCTAATCAAATTGTAAATCAATTTCAATCAAATTTTAATCAAAACTTTAATTTTGACTAAATCTTAATTAAATCTCAAATAAATCCTAATTAAACCTTAAATAAATCTTAATGAAATCCTAAGCAAATCTTGAATTCTAATCCTAGACTTAATCAAATCTTATACAAATCTTAATAAAATCTTTTATCACATATTTAATCAAATCCTATACAAATCTTAATCAAAATCTTCATCAATTTCTAAATTCTAATTCTAGACCAAATCCTAATCAAATCTTAGTCAAAACTTAAATCTTTTAACGACATAAATCTCAAAAAAAGAAATCCTCAATATACTCTTATGTCACTAAAAAGAACTAGAAATTTAGTCAATGATATAATATTGAACTAGAATGGCTATTGCCAAAAACAAGAAAACTAAAAAGACTTGAAACAAGACTAAAGACTAGAAAGGCATTAACAAAAGTGAAGAAGGCTTTACTCTTGCCTCCATATATATTCTTAACTAAAAACTACATGGCAATGTCTTATACGACCTTCAAAACATGTTGACTTGGAAGATACATATCTTAATTTGTAAGACAAGTTTTCTATATATACGCCACATAGTTAGCTTGTTCCACAAGCTGCCAATACGTAGTTAACTTGTTGACTAAGTTTCTATCCTATGAATCAATTACAAATACATGTAAAGTTAAAGCAACATTTATGAAGCTTTTAGGAAGCTTTTCTAGAAAGTATTATAAAATTAATTTATTTTTATCTACTTTTATATACTTCTACCTAATCATATAAGTATTTACTAAAATATATATATATATATATATATATATATATATATCCATAACAATATCTTCTTTTCTATAGACAAGTTTCACGAGGAGTGATCATTATATGTTAATGAAATCTAAGATGCGACAAATTATATTTGCCACATACTTTGATCTTTGTTCTCTTTGAAAATAGTTAATAGGTCCTCTCAGCCATCGATAGTGTCTCATACTTAGGCAAAAAGACTACCCTGTTGTTTGATTGTTGTCGATGCTTTCTTAACTTCCTTCAAATAAAGCATTTAAAAACACCATCAAGAGTTGTTTCTATCTCTAATAAAATTACCAAACATTGGAAGTCTCTTCCAAGGTCGTGATATCAATTACGTTGTAACTTGCCATCTATTTGAAGAAGGACATATTGTTTTTAAGGATCTTCATCTCAATCATATTGTCTTGAAGATTGTGACAATTACAATCTCTCATTTAGTAAGTCAACAACTAAAAGCTCTTGGATTGAATCTACTAGTTCTTGATTCTCCATCTTCTTAACATTACAAATATGTAGAAGCTACAAAGAAAAATAGAATATAGAATGTTATCTTCTTTGGATCTTGTTTCTTTTATAACAAAGATATGTTATTGTTTATCTTAATTTTGATGGATGTTGTCAATGAAAAGCCTCAACTCTCTTTATTGTATTTGTAAGATTTTTTGCTAGCTCTTATGTGCATTCATTAATATCATATCCACACCAATAAACAAGATATTCCAACCTATTTTGGCGTTGCCTTGAATCTAAGACTTCTTCCACCTCAAACTTTTGATTATTATCTACTTCTATAGCAAGAATGGCATTTTTTTTCTTCTCGAGATATTCACTATTTTATATGGCTCAAGAAGAGATATGTAAAATATAGAGTGGATCTTCATATACTCCGGTAGATATAATGGATAAGCAAAAAGATTGACTTCTTCACTAATAAAAAAAGATCCAAGCTTACCATAGTCTAATTTGTTGCAAGGACTAGAAGTCTTGATATTGCAATAAAGTAACTATATCTTATCACGTACATTGAATTGTAATTCTTTCTTATGATATGCATTTTCATTAATCTTTAGTCATTTTTGAACTACCTTTAATTGTATTTTTATTGTTGCATATACCTCTAACAAATGATTTATTAAATCTTCCACCACAAGAATATTAACTTTTGAAAAGTCAAAAGTATGAAGTCATGGATGATAACCATGATTGATAAAGAAAGGTATTTTTTGAGTGGAAGAACATACCAAATTACTATATGTAAACTTTACTAATGGTAAAAAAGTTGTACAATCATCTTGATGATAGTTGATGGTATACCTCAAGAAGTACTCCAGAACTTGATTTTTTTTCTTTTGTTTGTCCATTAAATTGAGGATAAAAAGTTAAAGAGAGCTATATATCCATTTTTAAAGCTTAAACAGTATTTTCCAAAATCTTGATATAAATTGAGTCTCTCTATTCAATATAATATGTTTAGGCAATCTGTAATAGTAAAAGATATTATTAAAAAAAATTTAGTTGTTTCTTCACTTGTAATAGATTTTGTACATGGTACAAAATGTGCCATCTTAGTATAATAATCTTCTATCATAAATATAGAATCAAATAAACCTGACATTGAAAGATCCGTGATAAAATTCATAGAAACAAAAGACCATGATTGTTATGGAATAGATAATGGCTAAAGAAGTCCATAAAGTCGATGGCAAAGAATTTTAAATCTTGAATAAATATCACATGATTGTACAAAGTCTTTGACAGCCTTCCACATTTGAGGCCACCAAAAATCTCTTGATATTAGCTCCAAAGTCTTATTATATCCAAAATATCTTGCTGTTGAAAGTCATGATAAATTTGGAAAATACGTAATTGTGCCCCACTTCTTGGAATATATAATCATCCCTTAAAATAGAATAGATTTTTTATGAACTTAAACTTATAAGTATTATGAGACTTAGAAGAATTATTCTTGATATCATAGACAAGAAAATCAAAAGACATACTTGATTGAATTTACTTGACAAAAGTTGAATCAACAATAAATATTGATTTTATTACTCAAAGATAAAAAATACTCTTGCTTGAAGAGAATTATTCTTTATTGATCAAAAGATGCATCTCCTTCTTTTGGTATAAGATAAGAATGTCTAAAAAAGGAATCCAATAAATCTTATTATTTTTTGGGTCGATAAATGATTTTAATAAAGACATGCTCCAACAAGCTTGATAATAATTTAAAATACATGCCAAAATGAAGTACTTGAGGTTCTTATGATTTGTATATATGGTGATTGGACTTGAGATGCCTTCTAAATAATGATGCCATTCTTGAAATGAATCCACAATTGCAAGGAGCTCTTTGTTGTAGATCTTATAATTAAGCTTGACTACTAAAAAAATTCTAGAATAAAAAGCTACTGAATGGAATTTATCATCTACTTCCATTTATAATAATATTACACCCAAAGCAAAGTTTGATGCATTATTTTTTATAAAAAATACCTTGGAGAAGTCAACACAATTTAAGATTGATGTAAAAATAAATTTATTTTTTAAAGCATCAAATGATGCTTTAACTTCTTTACACCAGTCAAGTTTGTCTTTACAAGTCAAATGTGTAAGTAGGGCTCAATAATTTGAAAAAAAAATCTTAATGAAGATCCGATAGTAATTGACAAAGTCTAAAAAATATTACACATTTTTTACTATTCTTAAAATCTTCCAATCAAAGATAATCTAGACCTTCTTTAAATCCATCATTAGCCTTTTCTTAGAAAGAATGTATCCTAAGAAATCAACTTGAGTAGTATAGAATACATACCTTTCTAACTTGACATATAATCCTGCATCTCTAAGTTTTTGTAATACATGATGAACATGAACTTTATGCTCTTCTATATTTTAAGAGTAGATTAAGATATTATCTAAATAACAAATGACAAAATCATTAAGAAACTTACAAAAGACATCATTCATTAGATGCTCAAAATTAGTTGATATATTTGTAAGTTCAAAAGACATGATATTATAATCAAAATATCCATACTTGATTCAAAACACAATTTTCTATTCATCTCCTTCTTTAATGCATATCAAATTATATGCTTTTTCTAGATCTATTGTTCAGTAGACCTTTACTTGATTGAATTGATTAAAAGTCTTAAAATCAAAAATAGAGGATACATGTTCTTGATGGTAATTTTATTAAGTCTTTGATAGTCTATACACATCCATAGAGATTTATCTTTTTTCTTCACAAATAAAATATGAGGCTTAGTTGGAGATTTAGAATGGCATATAAATTTTTTAACCAAGTTCTCATCAATGTATTCTTTGAGTGCAGCCAACTGATTTCATGATAGCCTATAGATTGATCCAAATGGTGGTTGAATTCTTTTATGAAGATCAATAAATAAATCATAAAAAAGATGCTTTGGAAGAATATTTATATTCTTTTTTTCAAAAATATCTTGATATTAAAAATCCTGATACTAACTTGGAATAGTACTCGATGTCTTCTTGCTATCGAAAATAGGCATGATATATAGAACAAAAGATAACCCTTCTCTTGCAATATGCATGAAAGCTATTGTACGTACTAGTAAGGGTTTGGATGTACTAGACTAATATATTTTTACTTGACTAATGAAATTTTAGATTAAACTATCAAAAAAATTAAGGTTATAAGAAATCTAATTTATTTGAAGATTATACTTTTTTAACCAAGATAATCATAAAATAATTGAATTGGACAAAGATTTTATTACATTAAATAATACTATATTATTATTACCTTTATATCTAAATGAATTATCTCATATATAACATCTCCAAAAGATAACAAATGATCATCTATGACTTCTATATATACAAGTTTAGTTTTCTTAACTAACAATATCTCTTGTTTTTTGACAGAATCTTTGTCTATAAAACATACCAAGGCTCTTGAATCTTACAAAGCTTACAAGGCTTTGTGATTTTTTGGTCCTAAATAAACTTCTATTGGAAAACAAGGTGAAGGGCATTGTTGAGTCTTTTCTTGCTCCATGAAGGATTTAAAACATATCTTATTAATTTGCATTGATTCTAGCCTTGATGAATAAGTTTTTAAAACTTGGGAGTTTTTGTCATTATTTGATTTATTCCTTTACAACCAAAACTTTATTCTTGACATCTTTTAAATAATCAATTGTTGCATACAATTGCTTGAGCAATAAATTATTCCAAAGATTTTGCTTTTGGCATTGTCAATAACAAATATTTGACATTATCCTTTAATCCATATCAAAATTGATTGATAAGGGCTTTGTCATTCTAATCCACATTGCAAGCAAGGTTGTGGAATTTAGCAATATGTATGGTAGATGATTATGATCCTTATTGTAAAAATAAAAGCTTAATTTCTATTAATTTTTGCAATCACTTTTTTTAAATATAGCCATAAAAACTTCTAGAATTGAATTCAAATTATAAAAGAATCGCAAAAAAAAATTCATTAAAGATGCAAATCAAGAGAGATCACTTTTTAATAAAAGTATGCTTATGAATCCAACTTGAATAAATCCATTAGGATATTAGAAGGCATACAACCTTAGATAGAACTTGACTAACTATAGAAATCTTTGAAATTTTGATCTTATTCCATCAAACTTCTTAAGCATATTAATCCTTGTCTTTATCATACTTATAGAAGCAAAACTCCTTGAATTTGGTTGTGAAATCAATTTACTTGCTTCCTTCAATTATACAATTTTTTGACACAAATTCTAAACTTTTTCTATATGTGTAGGAAAAGAATCTCTATGATTCAATATTAGAAATACATGAGATTTCTATTCTCAAAATATTGACAAGCTCATGAAGAGCTACAGTAGTTGCAAAGCTATTCTTACTTTTGTTAAGAATAGTATCTATAATCTTTTCTTCTATAAAAAATTCAAACAAATTTAAAAAATTAAATTAGACGAGGATAATCCATAATTTCTATTATCAAATGAAAATTTCTACAAAGAAGGATAATTCACTCTTTTTTAGGAAAAAATTAGTATTAAAAAGGAAGATTGTTTGTTTGTAGGTAGGTAGTCTGCAACCTTTAAAATACAACAATAGGAATGGAGTAATCCACTCACTTTGAAAACAAGATAAAAATAGTAAGTTACTACTCTTATTAAACTATCAAGGATATGAATTTCAAAGAAAGAAATCCTCAATACACTCTTGTGTTACTAAAAAGAACTACAAAGTTAGTCAAAGATGATATATTATTGAACTAGTATGGCTATTTCCAAAAACAAGAAGACTAAAAAGTCTTGAAACAAGACTAAAGATTAGAAAGGCATTAAGAAGAGTGAAAAAAGCTTCATTCTTACCTCCACATATACTCTTAACTAAGAGCTATGAAATGATATCCTATAAGACCTCTAAAACGTGTTGACTTTATAAGACACATATCTTAACTTGCAAGGCAAGTTTTTTATATGTATGCCCCATATTTAGCTTCTTTTAAAAGCTATTAATACATGATTAATTTTTTGACCAAGTTTTTAATCTATCAATCAATTATAAATACATTTAAAGTCAAAGTAGCATCTATGAAGTTTATAAGAAGGTTCTCTAAAAAGTATTATGAAATTAATTTATTTTTATATAATTTTATATACTTCTATCTAATCATATAAGTATTTATTAGAATATATATGTAAATTTGTAAAAAAAATCTAAAAAAACCTTAAAAAATCCTAAATCCTAACAAAATCTTAAATAATTCTTAATGAAATCCTAAATCTTAAACAAAATCTTAACAAATCCTAAAATAAATTATTAATTCAATAAATAATTATTAAAACATTGATTTTAACTAATATCTCATTTAAGCTTCAATCATCAAGTATATAACAAGTACACAAAAATTGAAAAGAATCAAATTATTTAATTACAAGAAAAGCTTCCAAAACCTCTCAATTTTTTGCCACCCTCTTTTTCTAACTTGAATATTGATCTTTTAATACTAATTTCTTATTTATAAACCATTCTATTGTTCCAAATATTAAATTATGTATAGATATTTAAGTCTCAATTATTCTCATCAATTTTTGCTTCAATCCAATTCATAAATATTACTAAAACTTAGAATCACTTACTAATCGTAAATCTCAAATCCTAAACCTTAAACCTAGAAATATCCTCATAAGCTTTAATCTAATTTTTTAATTGATTTTAAATTTTTTACACATATTTATAGTAAATATAACAATAAACTTCTAAAATTCACTAGTACACATGCTACAAAATTCAAAAAATCTTCAAATTTATAAAAATATTTTTATTTCTCAAAATTTGAATCTAATAAGAACACTATTAACTTTGAAAATTCTTCAAAACTTCAATATTGATCTAAATAATCTAAAAAAATCTCTTGAAAATCTCTTCTTAAGTTTTTTTTTTCCAATTTCCACTCTCCAATTTTTAAAAGAGCCTTTGAATTGCCATAAGCACTTAGTTTTGTACCTTGGAGTCTAATTTCGACCTTGGTTGGTAACTGGTCCTCTTTAAATATCAATTCTTGTATTCTTGAAGTAATTTTTGCTATAATCAACTTCTAAATTTTTCCTACATATGCCTATATTCATAAGTTTTTTTAATCTATTTTGTTTTGATTTATTTATAGAATTACAAAATAAATAGAATCTACTTTCATAAAAAATAATTCTAATATTAATATATTTTACTATCTGTCCATTATTTATTTATATTTTTTATTGCATATTTTTAATTAAGTTTTTTTGTAATAAAATAAATTCTTTTTTCTTTCACCTAATCGCCATATTACTACATAATAATGCTGTGAAGATAGATAAGATTGGAACAAAAAGTATTCTTTGAACAGAGATTTAGGTACATGTTGAGATTACGCATGGATAGAATTTAAAGTCAAGGGAGGCATAATATAAAAATTTCTCAACCATGAGATGAAGGGGGCTATGGCTACACTAGAGTCATTGTTCAAAGTTGAAGGCATATAGGAGAAACTTAGGATTAGAAGATGAGAACAAAGAGTCATCATTTGGTCAACAGAAACAATGTCTTCAAGTAGAGCATCATACATGGAGTAATTATCTAGTTGATATTAGTATGAATTAATGGACATGAGCAAAGAAATTGAAGAACACACATGTATAGCCATAGGTGTAAATTTATCAAGAGTGGGATATTATAGAAGTACTAAAGAAAAATGTAGATATTGGTTAGAAGGCATTTGCAGAGCAGCAAAAAACTTTTGAGATTATTCAATTGAGGATTGATGCATATGTGGATTAGTAAGGAGCTATGAATTTTTGAAAAGAAAAAAATTCAAGGCTTTTTAGAAGATGGAATTGGATGGATGATTAAGCAGAATTTGAATGCAAAGAAAAATAAAGTTTTTTTTTAATAAATAATGCTCCTAGATATAAGTGTAGTGGTAGTGTTGAGGAATTGTATCTTATAATCTTTGCTGATTGGACTATATCCAAAGAAAATATAAGCTTGAATTTCTCTATCAAGCTTGAGACAAAAAAGATCAATGATATTTGCAGAACATTGATTCTCAAACACACAAATATGAATTAGATTAGACTTCTTTTTGTGCCACAATTTGAATAAAGTAGTATAAAAAGAAATAGCCTTTATAAAAAGTCAATTTTAAAGATAAGCAACATAGATGATTGATTTTTCCTAATATAGTTTGGAGAGTTGAGTTTTATAGAATATACACCTTGTTATGTTGAAAAGAGTGCAATTCTTTTGTTTAATAACACCATTTTGGAGTGGTGTATAAGTTGTAGTGAATTGACCTTGAATTCCATATATTTCTAAGTATTGAGTGAATTTTGGAAAAATAATTCTTTCTTAAATTAAAGCAAAGAGTTCTGATTTTGTAGCCAATTTGATTTTCAATCTATGTGTGAAAAAAATTGAACATATGTAAATATTCATTTTTTTAGTGTAGGAGTCTTAACATTATGTATCTTGATAAATTATCTATAAATATAACATAATATTTGTAACCAAATAATATTTGAATAGCTATACATTTGTTTAAATTGAAATAGATTAATTTGAGAGGCTCAATTACTCCTATAATAGCTTATTTGAAAAAAAATTATGGCCATATATTTGTCACGGAGACATGTAGAGAAAAACTTGATTTGAGATTATTTTTAGATAGAATCTAGAGACAGTTGATATATTGATAAATTGCTAGAAATAATCACTACTAAGATGACTAAGCTTTTGATGCCACAATAATTATTAGGAACTAAAAAAAGAAGCAATAACTTAAGAGCTATAGATAGTAGTAGCGTTGGGATTGAAAAAAGTTGAGATGTCTTGGTTTGGGCCAAAAAAAGTAAAATTAGCATACATCAAGATTAGCCATGGAAAGAGCTCATAGAGTCTATGGTCACCTTGTGATATTTTTATGCTGAGGTAGAATGAAATCTACTCTATACTATTATAAATAGAAGCAAGTTGTAACACAAGTATTAATAGTCATAAGCTATAGATATTTGAAGTGGAAAAAAAGCCTATGGTGATTGACTAATATGCAAAGTTGCACTCAATGGTGGAAGAACTTTCTGAAGAGATTGCAGTGGCTAGCATGCATGATCAAAAATGGAGAGCATTATTGGAGAAGGATGTACCATGAGGCTTTTGTTATTGCCACTTATGGTTATAAAGTTAGAGGAGGTAGAAGGCATCATTAATAATGATTCGTTTGTAGTGGATGTGCCTTTGGATGGATAATTATTACACCATGAAGCTTGTAGTAGTGAAACTTGAAGAGGCAAGATTTTTTCATCATGACTTTATAAATTTGACTAGAAAAGTAATCGTGGCAATGAAAATTCTTCTGAGCAAGCACTGATATGTACTTCTACATACTATGGTTGTAATTTAGTTGAGTCCAATAGATATAGATTATTTCAAAGAAGGTAGGATGAATGTATGGTATTATCTTATATTAGGAGGCAACTCATCTAATTTTTAATTAAAATTTCTCTTCCTTGAAGTTCATATTCACAGATTGAAAAAAAAAAATTATGTAAATTTAATATGTATAATGTGTTGCACAAACAAAGTGTCTCTCTATTTGCTATTAAAATCTCTACTTTTCTTTAGCTATAGATAGGTAAGGTTGTGTCATCACTAAGGTAGATTTTGTTGTCACCATTTAGAAATGGTTTGAAATTGATGAATTATCTTTTATCATATATCAAGTGATAGATGATACTAATATCAATGAACCATTGTATGTCTTTGATGGTTCTTAGCTTGGATGATTTCTTCAAGAAAAATACTTGTGTGATGTATACATGGGCATAAAAAGTAGGAGGTAATTCCTCTCCTTGTTCTTGCTTCTATATTTGTTTGTTTTTCTTATTGTCATAATTTATTGCTACTAAATTTGCAACAACTCTTGTTTTCTTTTTGAAACACTCCAAACTCCAATGCCCCATTTTCTTACAATGTAGATAAGGAGTTGTAAGTTTGTTTTGATGTTTTGAAAGCTTATGGTCTTTTTGGGTGGATTAATGTTGTTGCCATTTAGTCTTTCCTTTGTGTCCTACAAGAAAGACATGTGAGTCAAAAGAAAAGCCTTTCATGGTTGTTTCTTCTTGTAATAGAATTGAAATCAGCATAAGAAGTATTATAGTCCCTATTGTGTGAAGCATTTGGATCATAGTGCCATATTAGGATGGCATAGATCTCATAAGAGTGAAGATTTATATTTGATGAGAAATGATAATTCCTACAAAATTGAATTATTAAAGGAAATTTTTGGAATTGTGTATATATTGAGTTATTAATTTTTATGCTTTCATCTTTTGTGTGATAATTTTTTCTTGTAAGTGGGCTTGAATATCTATGTTACTATCAAAGTATGTATTTTCAAGGGTCAACTATGCTTCATTAGCTATCTTCAATGCTCTAATATGAGAGAAAATTAAATTTTCTATACAATCCCAAATTATTGCTAATTAAATTTTCTACACAATCCCAAATTGTTGCTAAAGTAACATGATCCCTCATTTTCTAGATAAGGATTTCAATTTGATTGGTTAGTGGTGAAGTTGATATTGCATCCACTTCTTGACTTAGTGTATTGATTGTATTTCTTTTCCTAAAACTACATCTCGCTAGTTCTCTATTTCAAACTTCATCTAAATCTTTTTCTTCCAAATCCAAATGGAGTACCACAAGCCATCAAACTTAGTAATTTGAGGGTTTTAGATAGAATGTAATAATTAATTAATTGTTAAATGGGTGTACATTGTTTTTACCCTAACTACGGAGGAGCGATTGATTGGGTCGCGCCGGCATGACAGGGTGCGACATTTCACTCTCATTCAGTTCGTTATGTTTGGTTACTGTTTGTGATTGTTTCCAACAGAATGTAGCAATTCTACTACTTTCATCATGGAACGTAGCAATACACAGTGAAGGCCATGATGAAAAAGAACCCGGATTAATTTGATAAAAACCAGCAATGAGCAGATACATGATTCCAACTCTTCTTGAGTTCAAAAGAACAAATTTGGATACATTTTGCGACATGAAATGGGATCACATTACTGACCGCATTACTACTTCTCCGTTGGTGTTAATATGAGTGCGTTGTCATCACGACTTTCAGAACTAGGTCTAATTTTGAAGAAAATTGATTGAGAGTATGTTTTCTTAGAATTTCGTATGTTCTCAAATGAATTCGCTGTAAATGTACTTCGGGCAATGCTAATGCTCGTTATTTTACAGGTTGAGAATGAGAATGTACTTACCATGCGGGGCAAGCGGAAAAGTGATTGGGAAGCAGAGGACGCACAGAACGCTGAGGGAGATGTAAAGTTCATACGCTTGGAGCTGCGTCCCGTGAAATTAATGAGAAAGTTTACCCTCCCCGCTGTTGCGAAAGTGGATGCTATTAGTGCCGCTTGCGTGGATGGTGTGTTGACGGTCACAGTGTCCAAACTACCACCTGCAAAACCAGAGTAACCGAAGACTGTTCAAATTTCTGTCGATTGAAAGCCGTAGCATGTTTGAGCGAGGTTACAGACCAGAGTCGTTGCCGAATAAGACGAGAGCTGAAGATACTTAACCCGCTTGTATTTGATGGGAGGACCCAAGGTTACCTCTTCCATATCGGTCACATTTATCAGCAACATTTTTCGAATTTTGTTGTGATTGTCGCTGAGAGACGGGGCATCAATGAAAATTCAATTTTGTTCCAGATTCTAAGCCAGCTCTTACTAAGCAGCTGGAGCCGTCAGGTTCGGAATTTAAACGGAACCTTCCCGCGGTGCCATAGCTCTACTGCACATCACACGTTGCTCTAACTTGAGAACTTCAGTCTGTTGATGGAAGTCTTGGTGGCAGAAACGACCTACTTTACATTCAGTTTCTGGGTCATGTTTTACAAGTTTCTATCCCACCAGAAGTTCTCCTTCCAGAATATTTTGGGTAACTTCATGACATGTCTGCCTACATGTATGTTTTGCTGTAACCGTTCAAGTCGTGTAGTAAAAGAGTGTTTCTCGAACCCTCAGTAACACAAAGAGATCGTCGAGCCGTTACTTTTCGACCTTATCTGGGAACCTCGCTAGGTGTTTGTTGGCATACGCAATGCAGCTCAGATTTCTTATATGTTATCAGCGCTTAGGTATATTCAGTGTGAGGGACCCCAGCAAGCCAAACATCTATGATAAGTAGATGGAAATACGATAAGCAGAGAGAGCTAGAGCGAACTTTCTACTTATTTGTGCTGCAACGGGGGGACCTGATGGCGGCGTTGTTCCATCTCCATGAGGGAGTATACAAGTTTGTCCTCACACATCACTCCGGTTTGTGAACCTATGAGAATGCCGACCTAGAGTTCAGTGATGCCTTCAACGCGGCGAAGTGAAGCCGGACGAAGCTCTTGAATTCCTGAGCATGATTGTTTAAAGACCACCTGTATGTTTCCTCGTTTTGTTTTGTTTTGTTTTGGTATTATTAGGTCGATGAGGAGACACTGGGAACTTTTTCTTTTAGATACTGTATTTGTTCCGTTGCGAAGATTGTAGCGACATTGTTTTAGGAATGCGTAGAATTGGAAGTAAAAGCTTCAGCATGTAATCCAATTTTTTTTCCAATATGCTCGGGTCAAAATGTGATTATATATATTTTTCTTTTTTGAAGCTTCAGTGAGTTATTATCTCCGTGCAGGGTTATGGTTTCACAGCGGGTAGGCCAAAATGTAACGTTCAAACCAAGAGACATGCTAGGGAATATAAGAACACAGGTATACAAACCACGTACATTCAAAAAAGAATGCACAGCCTCTAATTTATCAACAAGAAAATTGATCAACATATTTTAAAAATCAATATTAAAATACCAAATTTTGCAATCGTGGAATGTTTCAATACTATCCGTTTTATTCTTCACAGCACGTATTTTAAATGGTCAGTTTTTATTTTATTTTTTAATAGGTAACAATGCAAGTGTTCAGTTTCTTAAAAGTTCGAAAAATACATTACAGTTTTATTTTTCGCCATTTTACATTTTTTTGATATTTTAAACAACATTATGAAACTGCTTAAGCAATTTTTGTAAGGAAAATAGTATTTTTAATTTGCAGATATGAACTGCGTGTAACTGACACTTATCGCCAATATTTACACTTTCTAATATGATCTACTGTACTAATGATTTGTAAATGAAAATCTTAGTTCATGCACTCCAAACTTTACAAATAAGTTTTTGACTGTTTTTAAAACTTTAATAAATAAAATCATTAATTTGTAAAATATTTCATGAAGATACAAATGTCCAATCATTTTTGATATATTAAAAAAAGAAAATTTTGTGAGATAGATTTACTATTGTGTATGATGAAGCAATAATCAAGTGATATTCATATTCAGAATTAGTATACTCTTTGTGGTGTGCCAAAATAATCACAACCAGATATCACTTCATCTCATATCTTGCAGCTCAATACTGTTATGATAAGTGGAACATTTGACTTACTGGTACAATGGATTTGCATTAAAATCCCACAAAAATACAAGAAATAATATTTATCAAATAAAATAGAAATATGTAAATTTTATTTTATCAATTTAAAACATTTAATTGATCCGTTTGGGCTCTGTCAACACATTTTCCATTATTTCAAAATTAAAAGAATGGATTCCAGTTTTTTCTTTATATATATATATATATATATATATATATGGCACATAAATTTATGTGACACTTTATTCGTTACCCATTCACATTGCTTCTCTATTTAAATCCATGTCCACACACACACACACACCTTAGTTAATAATACATACATAACAAACGCATGTCGGTTAATAAATATTTTCACGGTAGTTTAAAGTATCTTCCTACGTTAAAATTAAACAAAAATCTATAATTGTACTTATTTATTTATTTAGGTATTAAGAGAGGAGGGTAGACAACGAGGGCCAGTGTGAACGCAGCCAGCAATCAAATTATCCACTTGAGTCAAGCAAGAGAGTTCACACCGCAGCCAGGTGGCAAGAGCAAGGGTGGTGTGAGGCCTCTCACTGGCCCCCACGTCGGATAAAGACAAGTGCTCACTGTTGTGGCTGAGGTTGCCACGTCGACAACCCCCCCCCAGTGACCATGTCAATATATGTGGTGTCTGTTGACTTTTATCATCCGCTTACTGTTCATTCATCTCTGTTCGTCATGCCTTTCTTGCAGTTACGTTCACACGTGCGTCTTGCAGCTGGAATTAGACCCACTTTTGGCTGACTAGACTGTGCTTGCACGCTGCCGGGAGCGGCAACCAACGTCGGTTGAAGTGAGCTGTGGGAAAGATAAATTCGTTTACTTTTTCTTTCTTTCGCCTTTTTGGGTTTCTTCCGATGACTTTTTTTTAACTCATGTTAATTAATCGTTCGGCCAACGAGTGAAAAATTATTGTTGTTATGGGATTATTCATACTAAAACCTTGAAAGCGTAATTTTTAGTAATAGTACAGATTTACTGTTCAGTCAAACAAAACCGTGTGGTAGTATAATTTACAAAAAGGAACAACATACAAGCTACAATAAAGTTGTTTACATTCAGTAAATGTTCTATAATTATCACTGTCTCAGATTATAATAACTTATTTATTTATTTGAGTTATAAAGTCCCATCCAAGACAATGAATATTCTCACTGAAAACACATGAGAAGAAAGACAGAAAGACAGAAAGAAAAAGAAAAGAAAAATAAACTCTGTAATTATAATTATAATAATTGATCCCTGCAGCGCAGTCATATTTCTATTTATATTTGTACCTTTTCCCTGTGAACTGATTATTGTATTCTTACTATAGCAAAAATTGTTGCATAAGACTATAAAAAATAAATTATAATGATTACCAGTATACTAATCCATTCTCTCAAATATTAATGAATATTGGTTTACTATACTAGTAATCATTATAATAATTACAATTTTAGTTTTAAATACCAGTATTCATTAATATTTGAGAGTGGAGTCTCTCCATCCCTCTGTTTACACACAAAGTAGATAACCCTGCAATCACGTACACAAATGAATATGTAAATTTTGGTAGTTTGCACACAATTCATCCAACCTGGATACAGGGGCCACATACAATATATATTCCGAAAATGTTATTTTATTTTCGTCATTCTGCGAAATGCTCTACCCCAGTACATGTGAAGAAGTTGCCATTGTACTAATGTTGGTCCAGCCCCGATGCCAAATACGAAACCACCAGAGTAGTTCTGAGGGGGTGGGGGCGACAGTTCTAATAGTTGGAATGGTCTGGTCCGAGCAAAGACTACGTGTGAATAGCCCTTTAGGCCTGGTATCATGGATAGTTGTAATGAGACAAGGTATAAGTCAAACCTGGCCTTGACCAGCTCCGATGGGAGGGAGGAGGTGTAAGTATAAAGGAAACAAACAGACAAGGCCACCGTGGTTTTCACCACGCCCGTAACCCGCGGTTATCGAATCCTTAACCCGCGGTTTTGGGGACCTTCCTCCTGCTCATATTCTTCTGCCTGTAGCCAGCCCATTTTCTCTCCCGTTCCCTTTCTCTTTCTCTTCCCAGGGCAGCGTTTTTCAAGGTCTTCGTTTTGGCGTCTTGATGCCTCACTCTCGAATCCGAAAACTTCGCGTCCGCGGGGTCTTGTTAGGAAGCAGACATAGGAATCGTTTAAGGTCAAGTTTTATGGATTGCGTTTTGACGCTGCAGTCGGAATACGAGTTTTTCGGGTAAGAGAATGAGCTGCGGTGGTGTGGTGGTTGAGGTGCATGGGAAATGGTAGTTGGGTGGGGAAGGAGTCTCGCGAGGGAGGAGTGAGGTGGTTTTCGTTTGTCGTGGTTCCTGAGTGGCGCAGTCTGGTTGCGAGAGGTGTTTTTTTTTTTTACGATTGACTCGGCCAGGTTTTTGACTGTGCGTGTTGGTAGTGGGATTGGTGAGTGGAGTTGAGCGTGCTGCTGGTTCGAGGTTTTGGTGTCCAAGGTGGTGAGGTTGCGTACAAGTTCGCGCCGTGGCGGGAATTAGGAGGTTTGGCGTGTGCAAGTTGCTTGCGTATTCTGAGCTGCCGTGGATCGTTAGTCAGAGAGGGGAGGTTCTTGATTATCGCGCTAGCAATGAGGTCTTAGTGTGGATCTTCGTTGATGATATTTTTTCATGGATGGGGAGTCGCAAGGTTTACTGATGTTTGCTTTCTGGCTCGTCGCAATTGGACATTGGCTTGTTGAACTCAGGCTGGCAGAAGCAGACCAGGGCTTGGTTTTCGTTAATAGCGCCAACGACGATAGTGAAGGGTTAATGAAGAGGCAGTTTCCCAACTTAAGCGCTGTAGGACATCTCTAGCTCATGCTGAAGAGCGTGGAACAGGGCGGCAACAGAGGGGATCCGAGCTATACCAAATGTTCATACGGAAATAGGGACTAGCGTAGCATTTTTGGGGGGGGGATTGTAGGGAGAAAAGGTTTCATAGGAGCTGGGGAAGACCTCAACAGTTGAAGGATTGTATTACATCTAAAATTTTGTAGGTAATAAGGAGGTGACAGGTAACAATCAGGACCTGGAGTGCATGTATTCTTGCGCCAGGAGCGTTCTGAAATTGGGAATGGAGCATTTTTCAAGAGTGGTGAGGTATCGTCGTTTTATCAAGGATAAAATACTGGGATTCTGTGTCGTGGGCCATTGAAAATTTTGTCTACCAACTCTATCTCTTCCTCGTGACTTATTCCTCCGGAAACCAAGGAGCAGCATCTAGCCATGTATTCTCATGTCCCGATGAGGGGTTCGGGCTTCGCTTCTTCAACAATAGTCCAAGGTAGAACATTCCTCAGCTCTTCTGCCACATCGACGTACAGAATGACGACCCCCCCCCGTACACAAAGTTTTAGATGTAACCTATCAGTCTTACCCATCAAGCAGAGACTGCTTCCTTGACTCTCTTCAACCTGTTTCATTTTGCACGTCCTAGAGCACAATTTTGAGAAGGCTCTTACTCAGTCGGCATACTCGTCTACCTGATCTCAGAATTGCTTAGTTATATCTCTTTTCCATGCCAAGTATCTTCGATGTACCCTCGTTCTGCATATTAAAACTATCGCGTCGAAAGTGTGCTAAGATAAAGTCTCTTATACATCCTGTAGGCGAGAAAAGAATCAACTCTGAGCTGTGGCACGCATGTGCGGGACCATTGGTTTCACTTCCTCCTGTGGGTAGCCAAGTGGTTTACTTCCCACAAGGTCACTCTGAGCAGGTATTGCATCCATCATGATGTTGATTTCTTGCTGTTTGTCCGTGATATTTTGTCTCTACGTGTTACAAGTCGGAGGTATCTTTAGGTAGCATTACGAAGTGCACTGTCATATTGTCTTTGCGAACAGACAAGAGAGGCCTTTACTGTAGATTTTTTTTAAATTTTTTTAATCTATATATATATATATATATATATAGAATTTAAAAATTTTGTATTTGGTTGTCGATCATATGCCCCGCTTGCTCTTGCTCTTAGTTAAAACTGCGTGAGCATGGTACTGTAACTTCTATTTTGCAAGCTGGGAGAAGGTTATCTTTTTTAGATTTTTAATTTGGTTGCATGTCTAGAATTTCATCGTCAATACTTCGAAGTGGTTGAAAGAACATGTACACTTACATGCATTCTTTAACAGGATCTGTAGCTTTTCACACGGGGTCATGGGGTTTTACAAGTATTTTTCAAATTAGCTATGGACGCTTATCTCTTCTTGTTTAATTCATGAATGTGTCGCTTCTTGTGTGATGATATCAGGTTGCAGTGTCAACTCAAAAGGAAGCTGACATTCATATTCCAAACTACCCAAACCTTCGACCACACCTCATCTGTACACTTGAAAATGTCACCCTTCATGTTGGTGTCCGTCTACCCTCGCACTCTATATGTGATGTGCCACTGTAGCTCATTTTGATTTTGTTTTCAAGAATTTGTTCTTGTTAATCTTTTTTTTTTTTTTTTTTTTTTTTTTTTTTGTAGCATGGAACCTCTAAATACTAGATTAAGCATGTCCAAAGCCTCAATTTCTTCGTCATTAAGGATTTAGCCACGAATAGGAGTCTACTCCCTCTATTAAAAAGTGAATGAAGAGGACTGGCTGAAGTTACCTTTGTACTACTTGCAGGCGGATCTTGAAACGGACGATGTTTATGCACAGATGGTTCTTATTCCAACGCAAGATCCCGTGAGTCGTAATTCTTATGTTTTTAGGGTGTTGTAACATCCTTTTTTGTGGTGTAAAAATATTCGATGTGGTCTTTGTTTCGTTCCTTCTTCTTTATTTACTCATTTGTTCTATATGACATTAGAGTTGTTAGGGGGTGATTGACATGCTTGTTGTTCCAATCGCAGGAAAAAGAAACGATGCTGCTACCAGATGTAGTTGTGCAAAATAAGCAACCGACTGAGTACTTTTGCAAGACGCTAACTGCCAGCGATACTAGTACCCATGGTGGCTTTTCAATACCTCGGCGTGCTGCTGAGAAAGTTTTTCCCACTCTGGTAACATTCTATTTCCTGCATTTTTACATCCATTTTCACCAACTTTATGTGTTGAGGAACTTAGAAACTCATGTCACTCGGATGAGAGCTGTCGATAATAACATCCAAGTAATCGGTGCTTGCAGGACTATACACAGCAGCCTCCTGCACAGGAGCTTGTAGCTCGGGACCTTCATGACCAGGATTGGCATTTCCGGCACATTTATAGAGGTGAAGATGAATCATTAACTGTGCTACTCCAAATGATCTTCATGTTGTGGCATGGTGAAATAAGTTGCAAAAAGTCCGCACATATTGAAGCTACATTGTTGCCTTGAGCAGGGCAGCCTCGGAGGCATCTTCTTACTACTGGGTGGAGCATTTTTATTAGTGCAAAGAGATTACAAGCAGGTGATGCTGTTTTGTTCATCAGGTACTTGTTTATCTGAATCTGAACCTGAACCTGAACTTTCATGATTTTTTTAGTCTTTCAATGTGTTTTTCTGTGATTGTGGGTATACTGATCGTCAGATACCATGTTGATTAGTGTGAACAGTATTCATTGAAACAACTGTCTTAGTTTTCTTTAACCGGATTTGGATTCTCCATGCAGGGACGACAAGGGTCAACTTTTGTTGGGCATAAGGCGTGCTAATAGGCTACAGACAATTATGCCATCATCAGTGCTTTCTAGTGATAGTATGCACATTGGGATACTCGCTGCTGCAAGTCATGCTGCTCAAACAAGTAGTCGTTTTACGATTTTCTACAATCCAAGGTGGGGAATAACTTCGATTTTAGACTTGCTACAGTAAGCACTGGTGATATTGATGATCACTACGAGGAAGATGCGTCATTCATTATCCTTTACCTTCGCAAAGCGACGTGTTGGGATGAACTCCAGTCTAATTGATTCCGAGAGCAATACGGTAGTGTATTAACGTCCGCAAATACGCATTATAAACCCGTTGCGTGTTGCGTGGTCTTACTTTCGAAATTATACTGCCAAAGCATTTTCGAAAATTTAAAATTGAACCAATTTCAGCACGTTTCACTTCGAATGTTTATTGGTTTTTTTGAAATCGCAGGCAAAGTCCCTCCGAGTTTGTTATTCCTTCAGCCAAGTACCAGAAGGCTGTGTATTCCACACAAATTACAGTGGGGATGCGATTTCGCATGATGTTTGAAACTGAAGAGTCTACTGTGCGACGGTATGAAATACATATTGTTTATGACTTCTTTTTTTCATCACTAGTAACCTTAAGACCTTGTAGAAGTGTTCACTCATACATTCTTTTGTTTGAATGGTGCAGGTACATGGGAACAGTCACTGGGATTGGAGATCTTGATCCTGTTAGATGGCCAAACTCACATTGGCGATCGCTGAAGGTGAGGTTCGACGTTGCGTCTCCATCTCTGAATTTTGGTGCTTTTATAAAAGCAGTAATAATGAATATTACTTTCTGCTGTTCAATTTTAGAAAGAACCAGTACCATAACTGAACATTTCTTTGCATTGTTTACGCAGGTTGGTTGGGATGAATCCACAGCTGGTGAGAGGCAGCGAAGAGTCTCACTTTGGGAAATCGAACCTCTTACCACACCTTTCCTAATTTGCCCACCTCCAATCGTATTGAGATCCAAGCGTGCACGTGGGATTCATGGTAAAGCATTAATCTCTCGTAGAAGGCCCCGTATAGTATACATTTAGTTGCTTTCTGCATAGCTGCATCAGATTTCCTGTGAGTCGCTTCAATGATATATGCTTCACATGGTAGTCGAACGACTGCTTGAAGGTGATTTTTCCTCACGCACTCAATTTTTTTTGAACTATGTTGGTGGTAATAACAATGTGTAGTCCTCAAAAGCCAAAGTGGTTTTTTCTTCGAAGTTCCGTCCGAAAACAATTGCTTTATTTTATTTTATTTTATTTTGAGTGTAGTGTGAATTTCAATATACATTCCTAGAGTAGAATGTTCTTAATGAGATGTATGGGATCCTTACAGCAGGTGAGGATGAAGATCTCGAGACATTGATGAAGAAGTCGCCGATGTGGCCCTCTCTTGGTTTCGGAACGGACTCTCCCTGGATGGGAATATTACCACAGAGACCCGGACATGGTGTTACCTCATCTCTAAATGAGTATAACCGTACACTTGCTGTAGCCGCCTCGCAGGAATTTCGAGAACCTTCTAAGCAAGTGGTAACGGAATCTATGTCCAATCCGCAAAATCTGTATCGCCAGCAGCAGTTACAAACTCAACAACACAGTCATCGGAACCCGCAGTCGATAGCACAAATAAACGATGTACCAGGCCCACTGCTGCAATTGTCGACTTCTCAAGCATCCATTGATTTGGGAAGCTCCGTCAGGCCGATTTCCAGCTACTCAGATTCGGAGATATATGTTTCATCGCCATCTCCAAGGCCCTTCTCAACTCAAGCAATGATGAGTAGAATCCCAGGCAATGTTCCAGTGAGCTCTGCTGATGGAAATCAGTTTCCCAGCTTGATGCGTACCAATCAAAATGGTCTTCCGCTTTATGGTTCAGTCACAGGGAACCACCAGGTAATTTGGCCTCTCCTTATTTGAGTTCACACCAGTTGTAATTTCAGCACTAAGGAATTACTATGTTCGCAAAATTTTGTGAGAGTTGGCTTCACTATTCACCTGGATGTTACGCTATTTGTCATCTGTGCATGAGACGTGGTGGCAGGTTGTTATTCTTTATGTTCCTACTGAATATTGTAAGACCCTTTCACTGCATGTCAGGTTTCTTCCTCATGGTTACCAACCTTGCAAAATCAAAGTCAAGCGGAGCCTCAGTCGGCATCTCCAAGGTTTCACCGAGCGGAGGCGTCCATTGGTGGTGGGGTTCCTGGTTTATATGGTCCTATCCAACATGGAGAAGCAGGTGCGCAGCATCTAGTGACATCTAGTCTTGTACATCTAGCGACATATGATTTTCGCAACAATGGAACAGATTCAGATCAGCTGCAGGCTGACCGAAGTCACCTTCTTTTTGGCGTTTCTATTGATCCAGCCCTTGATACATTTAATGGTCTTTCTTCTCCCAGTTTTGGAAAAGATAAAGATGCCGTTGGAAATAACATGGTCGCTGTGTCATTATGTCCCTCGGCTACATCAGGTGATGCTGGAATCTTGCCAAATGAAGCCTTAGATGAGAATATTATGTTGCAACGGAATGTGGGTTGGCCAGCTGTGGCGACTGCACCACCTGTGCGGTCATTCACCAAGGTTAGTGTACAACTTGGGTTTTCCTTTGTTTGCTTGAATGGTTTGGTCTGGTTCTTACATTCAATTCTCTGTTCTTCGTTATTTAGTTGCATATGGCGTCCTTATAAGTTTCTGGCATTCTCTCCAAAGTATGCTTTAATCAACTTAGATTCAAAACAGGGCCTAATTCGATTGATGTTTACTTCAGCTCTGATGTTAATTTGGAGCATCGTTAAGCTTTGGACAAAATTTAATTTATTCGACTGAAATGGAATGATGGTGAACAGGTTCATAAACTTGGATCAGTGGGGAGATCATTGGACATAAATAAATTCTCAAATTATGTTGAGCTTCGAAAGGAGCTTGCTCACATGTTTCACTTGGAGTGTCTTATGGAGGATTCTCAACAGTCGAGTTGGAAAATTGTGTTTGTTGATAATGAGAATGACACTCTTCTCCTTGGTGACGAGCCTTGGGAGTAAGTGTTTGTCTTGTATTTTCTCTGATGTTATGATTTGCGCTAGCTCTTAAGCATTTGTTGATTGATTTGATCTGTTTCTTAACCCACTCGAATTCCAATTATTGTGAGCCTGATACAAATTTCTCACTTATTTCTATTGTCGGTCAGAGTTGTGTCGCGTCTTTTCATCTCGAAGGCATTGGCTATTCTTTATTATGAAACTTTATTGTGAAGTTTGGTTGTCACTGGAATATCATCTTTGTATGCTTACTTGCAAAATTTTGACACATGCAGGGAGTTTGTGAGTTGTGTCCGCTCTATCAAAATTCTGTCACCTGCGGAAGTGGCTCAGATGAATCAGCACGTGTTAGCTGCTGTGTCAGGACAGCATCTAAGGCCATCAAACAGCAATTCGGAAGATACTCCGAGTTCCCAAGCTGGTGTGGGGGTCGTGGACCACTGAGTCAGTTCGTCCGACAATGCGAGATGAAAAGAGACTGAAGTTAATTCATTCCTGATGCCTTACAATGGCTGAGCATTTTCGGATGCTGGCTGGTCAAAAGAATTGACCAGCAGTGTACTGCAAGCTCCGAATTTGTATCGGAATGTCTTTGTAACAGTGGGAATACAGCAGCAGCTGGTCATTTCTTCAATGGACGAGAAACTGCTAAGGCCACAGCAGCAATAGAAGCCCCGAGCGGCTGAATGGAGTCCCATTTTGCGTTGGGTTGGAACTGCAGGCTTTAAGGCGTCATGGTGAAAGACTAATACATCTGAAAGGAGCTTGCTGTTGCTATATCTTTTGAGCAGATACAAAGGATCACATTATATGGTGAATAGAGTTGATCCCTCCGTGTTATCTCGTTGCTGCGAGCCTGGAGAATCCAGTCTTAGTCGCCAAGAGTTGTGACGACTAAAGACCGACAAGTAACAACTACCAGTGTGCATGCAGAATGCTGCATGCGTGCTTACAATAAACTTCACTAACAAGATTTTGAAAAGAGCTTTAAATGAATCCTGAGCTCTGATTTTGTGTAAGAGCACGGAGTTCAGTTTGGCTCTTGCGGAAGCTATTCTTTTCTGGGTTCCCTGCTAGAATCCCAAGACCCTTTATGGGCGTCTTTTACTTTTTCCCGAGTATATTGAGGCTCTGGTTTATGCCATACTCTATAGCCTGTAAAGACCTTCACTGCCGTTCTGCGTTTTTTAGCTGAAGGAACTGGTTGACTTAAGTAATCCTGAGTACATTGGTTGTCCTTCATTACGAGAGTTCAGGTACTGAAACTTCACTTCCTTGTCTGTTGGCTCGTAACACAGACCACCACGATTAGGATGTTTTTCTCCAAATTATTACATCTAAGGTCTACTGTCTTCTGTGCAGGGCCTAGAACAGCGTGAATAATATATGTATTCTTGTACATTCAAAAGTTTTGGACGTTGAGGGTTGCAGACAATCTTGAAGTTTTTCCGATGTAGTTTTCCTATTCGTTCAGCTGATCTCAAAGCTTCAATAAGTTCTGTGAATCTTTCAGTTTTTTAAGTTTCTATTTTTACATACTTACTTTGTACTACCTGTTGTATGCCCATTTTTCTGGATTTACTATTGCGTCCAGTTCACGTGCTCTATGATTCGCTGGAATAAATCTGTGTGTTTCAGAATGCAGATGCACCTCCACCATGTAACCTCATCCAAGTTTAAAATGTTCTGATCTTTCCTCAAAGAGAATGTCTTGCTGGCTCATGCACAAAACATGGATACTGTTTGATTTTTTTTTTTTTTTTTTTTTTTTTTTTTTTTCTTTTTGTCTTGTTTTGTTAACGTTTTGCATTTTCTCATTATTTTTTTCCTAATTATTTCTAAATTTTAATTTTACATGCATCAAAAAATTTAATCATGAAGTTCAGTATGCTTTTCATTAATGAAGTCACTTCCATTGCCATTGAAAAAACTAGACGAATTATCAGAAGCTAGCAGTATTACTTAATAATTTAGTTACAAAAATCTTGAGAACTAAAAAAATGCAGTTGACTATTCAATTTTTATTTCATTTCTGGTTATAGTATCTTAGCAATAGATTTTGATAAAAATTTTCATCCTAATTAATTTCATTTCAACAAATGTTTTTATTTTGTTTTAACAAGTGCATATATATATATATATATATATATATATGTATATGGACTTGTTATAGCCACACTTCATTCAAATTGTATTGGTCCTACGTCCCTGATCTCGTTCTCATTCTACATCTCTCCTTCCCCATTCTTGTACCTTGTTCTCAACCATAGTTTTTGTCCCAACCCCACTATCCCATTCCAACCCCCCCTATCCTAACCCCATCCAAGTCGCCACTTCCTATTCCCATCTTTCCCAACCCAATACCTCTGTTTCCAATTTATTATAAATATGTGTAATTAAAAACTAATATTTAACTATGTGTATAAAATTAATTATTAAAACAAAACATAATACATATAAATATTATTTATATGTATATATGTACATTTTACTACAAAATATTAATAAGATATCATTTATATTTTAGCAAAAAAAAAAAAAAAAAAAAAAAAAACCAAAAAACTACTATACTTTGTTAATTTGAGATGTGAATTTCACTTTTAGCTAATTTATCCAAAAGTCTAGTTTTATTATATTACAAAGAATATTTTATCACAAAATTTATAATAAATTGGAAATGGAGGTAGAGTTGAGGTCAAGGAGGGTGGAGACATGGGATGGGAGATGGGATGGTAGAGTTGAGGCAAGGATTGTGGCTGAGAATGAGATATTGGGATAGAAAATAGAAGACATGAGATGAAAACAAGGTTAGATATATGGAACTAGTACAATTTGAATCATTTAGTGGAAAAAAGATGAGGCTTTAATGAGTTTATATATATATATATATATATATATACATATTATTCTATTCTTCTGTTTTCATGTTAGATTATACAAGAGGAATAAAAAACATATCTATATAATAAAACATTGTAGGTATGAGAAGTCTTTTTATTAGCTAAAATCAAATAAATTATTGCTATTACTACTAATAAAAAGTCTTATATTATTGTGTTTTGAATTATTGAAGAGATTATTGAAGTGGTGGATTGTTGCATGGGAACTTGAAAAATTAGGAAGTGAGACGAGGTTTTTGAGTTGATTGATAGAATGGATTTTGTAAGAAGAGAGGACAACAAAGGTAGATGAATATTTTCTTCTTTTGATGATAGTATTGGTTGCACCAATTTTGGTGGAGAAGTAGAAGATAAAAAAATAAATGAATCTCTTAACTTGAAAATGAATCCTAATGATGTGAACAACAAATGAATCAATACTAATTCTTTTAATGGATTTTAAAGCTAAGCTTTTGTATAAGAGTTAAGAGTTTTTTTTTTTTTTTTTTTTTTTTTTTTAAATTTTGAAGCATATTTCTATTCTTAGACCTGGCTTGAATATGTTATCTTTGTGGGTATATTATTTGTGTACTTGACAAATAGGTACCAAGTTGAAAGAGCAATTAGTACTGCAGAGAGGAATTGAAATATAAGTGGACAAAAGATGCTGAAATTAGGCGTCTTATTTCTTTAAAAAGGCAGCATCTCCAAAAAAAACTACTACCAAGAATGGATGATCAAAGTGCACATGAAATGGGACTTAATTCTCTTAAAGATCTAATACTCTTCTAATCTATAATAACATAAATTCCATTACAAAGTAGGACAAAACAAACTAGAACTAAACAAAATTGAACATGAAAGACATGAAAGAGCAAAAAGAAATAGAATAGAACAAAATAGAAAATGCAAACCAAACTTTATTGAGAAAAAAGGACCAAAGTCATATCTAATCGAATATCCCAAATGGCCTCAATCAATCCTATTTATAATTTATTCAACCATCTTGGAACTTTCTAGAATATTTCTAATGATAGATCCTACTAAAATAACTATATTTTTAGAAGATTCTAAAAATGGACCCCATTTAGATAATTATCCTTACTTCTTTTAGGATGTTTTATGGTCGGCTCTATATAGACCACCAACTTGGCTCGAATTCTAAAAACTTTTCAAAAATGGCCCCAATTACCTATCTCTATATGTCAATAATACAATTATCTTATCCATGCCCCCGTTACAATTAATCTTCCTCTATTAATGCATAACATCCTTGTTTTATGCTCAATGGTATCTTTAAATTGTTTCTTGATAGTGGATGAGGTTCTATACAAGTTTTCACATTGTACCATGGATGGGATAGTCTTTTCAAAGGATCTTGTATTGAAGTTGCAGATGTCCATTACCATGATAAAGGAAGCAATGCTCCAAAATGCTACCTACATATTCTTGTTGGTCATCAATCACAATCAATGGTGTTGGTTTGAGAAGCACTTTTGTTCAATATGAAATTCTTTGAGCTGAAAAACATAAAAGATTAAATGGACTCAAATATGTGACAAAAACTTGAGGTAGTATGCAACTTCAAAAATTACTCCAAAAATGCGAAAAGATCCAAGCTACCAAAATACTAGCTTATGGACTTGGATTGATGTAGCAAGTAGAAAGTTGGCATTAAAGAGTAATACCTAGTCACCCTCTTGAAAGGTCTTATGTTGCCAATGGTTATTTGCATATTACTTTTATTTATTCTGTGTAGTAAGGAGGCAATATCGTACTTCTTATAAGACAAGTATAAGTAGTTGTATAAACTCTTTTGTTGTTAGGTTATTCGTATCAATAAGATAAATGGAAAGTTGCTAGCATAATTGGATGCTGACTAGTGTTAAAGAAGAATAGTCAATGATCAATACTTATTCAAATACTATCATTATAAGCAAACTCAAAAGATGTCAAAACTTCATCTCAATCATCATAATAAATTATCACAAATATCCGTAGCATGTTCTTCAAGGTCCAATTTGCACACTCCATTTATCCATCTATTTGAGGATATAAGGCCAAGACATGGCAAGTTGTGTGCCTAGTAGCTTGAATAAGGCCTACCAAAAATTCTCCATAAAGAGTGGATCTCAATCTAAAACGATGACATGAAGTAATCCATGGTGATAAAAGATAGTGCCAAAGAAGACTTATATAAGTGTTAGAGCATCAATATGAAGTTGCACTATAGCCTAGTGAAGTTGCTTCAAGAGTTGATCCACAAAGACAACAACAATGGTATGATTATGAGGTGTCTACGGCAAATATATAATAAAAGACATGATGACTTACTCCCAATATGTCGTAGATAGTGAAATTGGCTACAATAGCCCAAAAGATATCATATTACATACTTTGTTATGTTGACATGACTCAGAAGAGCATACAAAAGTTTAAACAAGAGAATTCAAATCTATCCAAAATCATGTCTTTGACATTTGTTCTATAGTTTTTCATGCATTAGATGCCTAAACATTAAAATGGCATATCTTTCTTAAAATATGTGCATCCAAAGTATAGCATCATCAAGTATATAAATCTCCTTCTTGAAATAGATCAAGCCATCACTAAGACTATAATCTTGATACTATACATTATCTACCTTGAGCCGATTATTAACCATCTTATAATAAGCATGCCAATACATAGCTTCTTTCGATTTTGTTTCTTTGGTTAGGTTTGAAATGACACTACTGATAGTAGCATCTTTTGCCTTATCTTCCAATTCGGCCTTCAAGTCTAGTCTCCATGATAAGCTATCCAATACAGTATGTTGTTGCTCTTGCTTGTATCTAAGCTGAAATATTGAAAAGCTACATTTTTTCTTCCCAATAATGATATCATGATTTTATATTTTCAAAATAAAAATCATATAGTAAGGATTGAGTCTGAACAATCACAAGCTTCTCTAATAGATAGTATCACCATAATTTTGTGGCATGTACAATCACTCATTGCTCTTGATTACTTGCAAAGTAATTGCGCTTTGTCCTTCTGTGCTTATGTGATTCATACGCTATGAATTGAAGGCTCTTATTAAATTTTTTTTGAAGGATTACGCCAATAGCAAAGTCAGAAGCATCAATGTCAAATATACAAGGAATATTGAGATTATATAGTTACAATATTAAAGCAGTAATGAGTGTCTCCTTCAACCTATTAAAGGCACTTTGTTGCTCTAGTTTCCATTCAAATGGGGCATCTTTCTATAATAGGCTTGTTAATGAGGTAGCAATGTGTGCAAATTGCCAAATAAAATGGCAATAATATTTTGCAAGGCCTAAAAATGAGCAGACTTTAAAAGCATCCTTGGTGGTTCGCTAATTTTCTATTGCTTTCACCTTATACTACTCAATATTCATGTTCTTAGAGGAAACTATATGTTCCAAAAAGGTGACCTTTGACTTCCAATGTTTAGACTTTGATTGCTTGCAATAGAAGCAATTATCTTATAGTCGGCATAACACTACCTATAGGTGTTGCTCATGCTCTTTAAGAATTTTACCATAGACTAAAATATCATCAATGAAGACAACTACATACTTATTCAAAAGGTCTTGATACAATCTATTCATATGACCTATGAAGGAAGTTGAAACATTGGCAAGGCCAAAAGGTAAAACAAGCCATTGAAAATGTCTATAGCACGTACAAAATGTCATCTTTTTTACATCGTCTTTTACAATAGGTATTTGTAAATAGCCACTGCAAAGATCCAATTTGCTAAAGATGGTTGCACCTTGAAGTTGGTCAAGAAGATTATCCATGTGTGAAAGTGGATATACATTCTTGATAGTTTGCTTATTGAAGCCTTAATAATTGATGCAAAGTTAAAGTCTACTATCATTTTTGGATGCAAAGAATATAAGTGCTTTCCATAGCAATGTGCTTTTTTGAATAAGGCTCTTTTCCAAGAGTTCTTCCAATATCTTTTGTAGCTCTTCAAGTTCATTTGGTATTAGGTAATAAATTGGCCGACTACTTAATTTGGCTCCAAGCAATAATTCTTTTTAAAAGAAGATACCTTAATCAGGTAGCATACTATTAGATAATTTAGTTTTAAAAAAATTGATATTTATATATGACTTGATCTGCTTATTCTACTCCTTTAGTTATCTTTTCTACCATTAAGGCAAGATTTGGAACCACTATATATACTGATTGCTTATATTATATTTGCTTCTTCATAAAAAGACATTCTTATAAGTAGGCTTTTACTTATAGATTGTTTTGTTACCTCACTTGATATAAAGGTGCAAAGAATCACCTTGCATCCATCGTCTTTAAAAGAGATCATGCTTATTATTTAATCAATTTTCTTATTTTCTATCTCTAGCCATAGTATATCAAAGATAATGTCATATCTGAGCTTTACTATCTTAAATTTCTCTCTCAAGGTATAGGTGTCATTCAACTTCAAGGTTTCTTCTTCACATATCTCACTTAATATGTTATATCAATCATCAACTAGATATATACTTCTTTCTTTGATCACCTTAATTTTAATTCCAAGTTGATCCACAATTTTAGTTGAGATGTAATTTTTTTATAGAGCTACAATCTATAAGCACTTAATATGGTCACCTTCTTAGTTGACTCGCTTGATATACTAGTCGACTTTTTTGATAGTTGTCCAAGGTCATATTGTTTATCTTTGAAAGTCAACAACATTTCTAGTACTAGCCTTTGGTGCTTTTTCTAAGAAGCCATATTTTCTTATTCCACTTCTTTATTATCTTGGTGAACTTCAAGATTATGAATCTACCTTGATTTGTTGGTACCTAAATTTTGATACTTTGAACAATGTCTGATCTAATGGCCTAACTCCTAATAATAATAACAAAGTTTTTTTTGTGTAAATATTTGTTATCTATATAGTGTCAATGGTCCTTATAAGGCATCAATCTCTATTGGTGTTGATTGTTGTGCCATAGTATTGAATAGCAGCATAGGATTTTGTCTTATAGGTTATACTCCATGGTTTTTGAAATCGATAGTATTGATCCTCTTTACAATCCTAATTGCCTTCTCAAATGTTTGTGGATTCTTTAATTCCACCTCTTGTTGAATGACACATTTTAATCCTTATACAAATTGATCCATCATCTCTATCTATGAAACATTGTCAATTTGGAGATATAAGAACTTAAATGAGGAGACATAATCTTGTACTAACTTGAATTATATAGAGTTAGCCAATTGATTACATACTAACTTCTTGGTATTGGTGGGTCAAAATTGATTCCTAAGTTTGATTTCAAATTCCTTCTAGTTATAAAATCTAACTTCAGCTCCATAATTTTGAGCTTAATATTGCCACAAAATGGCTGCCGTATCTTTCTAACAGCTAGTTGTATACATAATTCCTTAACTAATACTTATTCCAGGTAGTTGGAGATATTATTGTATATTGAAGAGTCATTGGCCTACATCTTCTTGCCTTCAAGTTCTAGAATATGTTTTGGGCTTGTTTAATTTTAGTCTAGCAAATGTCAACTCCCTTGTCTTAATAGAGTAGCTATTTGTCTTTGTAGAATAACTATTTGGTCTAGGAAGTATTGCACCTAAGCCTCCATCTAGGATGGCTTTGTCATATCTCCTATGTTGCAATTTCTTTGCCAAACTTTGCTACTGTAACACCTTCTATCCTTCAAATTGATTTTTTAAGAATAGCTTATGATAGCCTAAAATAGTAATAAATATGGCTATAATAATTAACCTCTAATTAAATATTGACTATTAATATATTATCAAAGAATAGATAAATATTCTCTTTGATATCAATGAAATAGAACTAAATTCTCTTAAAGATATAAAATCCTTCTAGTCTACAATAACATAAATTCCATCAAAAATTAGGATAAAATAAACTAGAACAAAACTTAACGGACCTATATAGAATAGAACATGAAAGACAAAACAAAGCAAAAGAAAATAGAAGAAAATAGAATAAAAAATACAAATCAAACTTTATTGAGAGAAAGAGACCAAAGCCATATTTGACCAAATGTCCTATATAGCCTCAATCAATCCTATTTATATTTTGTCCAACTATCTTGGAACTTTTTAGAATGTCCATAATAGTTGGATCTACTAAGATAACTGCCTTTTTAGAAGGTTCTAGAGATCGGATCCACCTAAATAACCGCCTTTAGTTTTTTATGATGTTCTATAGTAGGTCCCACATAGATCACTAATTTGGCCCCAATTCTAAAAATTTTTAGAAACTTCTCAAAAACGGCTCCAATTACCTATCTCTACGTATTAATAATACAATTATCTTATCCATTCCCTGTTACAATATACTATAGTAATAATTCACAAAACGGTTAATATTAATAGTAGGTAAAAAATGCAACTTCAATTGTTTTATTATTTTGAGTAATCTTAAGTTCAAAAATATTCTCTCTTATTCTATTCAACTATATGCTTTATGAAGATATAAAGAAATTATTTAAGGATTGCAAAATTTGATGTATTAACAAGAATTTTTTATTATGTTTGTAAGATAATTTCTAATAAACATGGTATTTGCAATGACTATTAACAAATCCCAAGGATAATCATTGAAGAACTTATGAATATATTTTAGAACTTCCATATTTGCATAGAAATATGTCCTTTCATAATGCAATTTTTTAAATATGATCAAGATCCTTTATCTTTAAGATAATGAAGACAAAAACATGATTATAAAGATTGTTTATTTCAAAAACAAATTAACTTGGCTATTTAAGTTACAATAAATAATAATTATATTTGCTAATAATATTAAAGAAATACAAATGGTTTTATTTTTTATATATATATAATTTCTTTGTTAATATGTTTTTAGGATTGGTTGATTTTTGACCTACCAATAATAAATGAAAATTTTATAGTTTTTTACTATCTAATAACACATGTTTCGATATATATATATATATATATATATATATATATATATCTTCTATTTCAAAAATGTATGTTTAATCAAAGATCTTGGTTTTATTTGCAACTTTCTTGTAGCTATTGCTTGCCATTGAACATAACATTAGAAGAATAGTGAATGAAATTATTTAATTTTGTATATTTAAAAGATATTTTTGAATTTTAAAAATAGTGTAGTAATGTGTAATTCTTCTTAATAAATGTCTAGAATACTAAAGATGCAAAAAAGACCTTACAATGATACCTTGGGCTTATGACATTTTGGTAGAAAAGAATATGAAAGTATAAAGTTTGAATCTTTGCAAAGCTAGAATTTTAACATATAAATGATAATAAAAAATATTAAAAAATAATAATATGAAACAACAATCTTGTGGCAACTTAGATAGTGTTAAGTATGTATATATATATATATATATATATATATATATACAACTTATATAGTGTTAAATATGTGTGTGTATATATATATATATATATATATATATGGAGAGTTGCTAAAGCCACACCTCATATTACCATCTCATGATCAATTTTGTCCATCCTTGTCTTTGTCCCTTGTTCCATGTCTTCCGTCCCGCGTTACCAACCTTTATGCTTTCTTTCCTATATCCATCCCTTGTTCTTTATCTCCCAAAATTAATCATTACATGGTTTTTGAGGTGTAGCTTTAACAACATTAGGATGTGGCTTCAACAACTCCACATATATATATATATATATATATATATATATATAATAAAATAAATCTTTATATTGTGTCATAATATAACAAGTAAACTTTCTATTGGCCTTGATGCAAATAAAACTTGACAATTAAATATTTATTGGTATTAGTTTAACTAATATTAAAAGAATCATAGTTCTAAAAGTCTTCAGACATCCTTGAGATGACATGGGTGATCTTTCCAAGAAAAACAATTTGTTTTACAATTGTCTTGGTTTCCTAAAATTATTTATTTAAAAAAAATAGACACTAAAGTTGACTTCTATATTATACACTTAAATCTATTTGGAGATGATGTGGTTCAAATATATTTTTTAGTATTTTAAATTATGAAAATATTATTCTGAGAACTTTCACATGTATCAATGTTGCAGTAAACACATGCATAGATCTGAAATTCATTATTTATTTTGTCAACCACAGCATTTAACCCTACTTTTAACACAATATTCTTGCTTATTTTAGGTTGGAAGGATAATTTAACTTGTGTGCAAGGTTTCAAAAAATAACCCTATTTTGATATACAATCCATTTATTTTTAGCGTAATAATTAGAAGCATCATAACTTTACTATTGGCTCCTCGTGATAATCCCATGACTTCACACAGAAGTTTTAAGGACATTTAGGGTGTAGAAGTTGCAAGATAAGAATATTCTCATCGTGGCATATGTTTTACTGCTAATAAAATCATAAAATATTCAAACATGAATAGAATTATTCTAGAAACTCACAACCACGTGGAGGTCATTCATGGTGTATCCCTGATATTAGCTCTACTATTTATCAACGTTTTAGGCTTCAGAGACTTTGAGAATAGAAATAAATTACAGTTGTTCTAAGAATAAACGATGGAGTGTTTTTGTACGTACTTCTTCCTTCCCCCTTCTTCCTCTTTTTCCACCACGTCCTCAGAAGGCGAAGCTGAAGTTGATACTGAATAACTTCGTGACCTGAAAAAACGTACGGGTAAAAATACAACTTACTATTATTGTATTTAATGAGGTCCATTATATAATATTCAGATCCAACGCTCACTAAAAGGGTGATTTTATTCTGACAGCACGGTTTTCATGTTTGAGGTTTCACGTAATTGATCGTTTCTCCTGAACAGAAAATATATTAATTTAGTTAAATGAAATTTTGTTTGTTTTCTTTTTAAAGCCACAGAATATTTTCTTTATCTTTTTCTTTTTCTTTTCAATTTCTAAAGAATTTCTTTTTGCACAACTTATTTTTCTATATTTTTATATTATTTATTATTTTATTTCATACTTTTTTTTAATACCTGTTTCCTAACATTAATTGCCATACATGGTATTATTTACATTACTTTTAAACAAGTTGATCAAAACCACAACAAAATAACTGGTATATATATACATATATATATATATATATATATTAATCAACCAAATATATATTCATACATACATATTTGCAAACTCATTAAATCATTAATTGGTTTTGATCTAATGTGAACAAATCCACTTTCAAGAGAAAATAAAATACTATCAGTAACACTATTACTAATTTATTGAGGCTGCGAACATTTGTAAAAATCCATTCATATTCAATTTTCAAAATTAGTCTTTGGGTACTGCAAGATCGTCAGCATGCCCTAGTTTTGCATGTTGGTCACCAATCATTCTTTCAAATTAATCTACCTCGACACATGTTTCATGTGATTATGGTATCATGAGTACGGTAGCTTATCATCTAATCATCCAAACTACATTGAAATTTACCACCTTTACCGCCCTTTATGACGAAGTTTCCTTCACTTTAATATGAAACAACACACCCAACTTTCAAAAATGAGTTCAAGCCCTAAATCCTAAAGCTCATATTTAGGGTTTGGGTCTGCCGAACAAATCGCGACGACTTGTGTGATGAGATATGAGCCTCCGATTATTTATTTATTTATTTATTTATTTTATTTTATTTTTTTTCCGTGGTAACGAGAGCTCAGGCGGTCGAAGTCGACACGAAAGTGTGCGATCGGCAGCTCTCCTGTACACAAACCAGAACACATTTTAAGATCTGGGTCGGATTTGCACTGTGGGGATCTGCACGCTCTCGCTGCAAACGTTCTGCAGCATTTCCACCACAAGGGCACTTTCTAGATTTCGTGCGCATGAACTCCCCGATTTCACAAGCTGTCTTTCTAGATGACGCGATGCCCCGCGTTGACACGGTATCGCTCTGTATGAGTGATCCCTCCACGTGCAACTGCATCCCTGTGTTTTTGAACTGTGCAAGTCTAGATTAGTAATGGAGAATATGTCTCCCTCCTTAATCGAAGGAAGGAATTAGGGGGAAGAGTTATCTCGATGCCAGGGATCAGGGCAAGATCTTGACAGGTTTGGTGTGGATGTTGAACGATGCTCGTTTTGTCGAATGTTAGATAGACTGTCGAAATCCTTTTTCTCGTCAAGTAAGCGAGAGGTTCTCAGCTATCACTTGGTTAAAAAGGGACAACGTCATGAGATGCGACAGGTCATGAATTAGACCTGAAGCATCGCCAGAAGCTTGCCGCGACAACCCCGCGACGGAACTCAGCTTCCATTGCAGCCATTTTATTCTTTCGAACCAGGATTGCCAACCAGTTTCATCGACTATCCACCTTGGCGACATTCCCTCAGCAGTTAGCTGGTTCCCGTTTGACAAACTTGCAATGCACCCATTCCTGTACTGGTGCCAAGGAACCCGCGATTTCCTTGAAAGAAGGAATCGGCAACTCCACCACTGGTTCGATTGACTTTGCCCTAAGCGGGAAACGATGGGTATCTCTTACGCTTGAGTGGTGCAGTTGTTAAAAGTGGAAACCTGGTGAGCGGGTAAAACTCCACTGTTGGGACTTCGGCATTCCAAGTTCAGGGCTCCAGATTGAACAAGTTGAAAACACGCCATGAACAGTGGTTTGGATTGGAAGCATCGACTCGACGGAATCTAAGCTGTTCGGATGTTTGTAAGCATTTCTAAGCCGGGAGGTTGGGAGGATCGTAGGTCCAAAGGAGGTGAGAAGGTGTGACCATACTCTGCGGCAAGACTAAGCGAATTAATGCTCGTGCACGGGAAATTAAAAAAGAACTCCAGTATTTCAATTCAACAACTGATACTGCAGCTTTTGATATATTTCTCAATATCCAATAGCTGTTGTTCTTTTACACTGATTACGTTTCTAAAATAGGATTTCATCATTTATTTATTTATTTATTTTTTGACACAAATAGTGCTTGTTCTCTATTGCAGGAAAGAAATGTTAAAATACATAAACCCCAGCCAGGTCCGCCCAAGGATGATATAATACAACCTACACACTAGTAAAAAAAATAAAAAATAAAAAACTTCTTCTATGACAGACTAACTTCCACAATGATTTGTCCTTTGTCCACATTGCTAGGACATTATACATGCACCATTGGCGTTGAAATTGCTTGATGTATTTTGTCACCTTCAGAAGATGTTGGATTTTCTTCTGGACCTTAAGCCATGCATTTCTACTATAATTGATGAAATTAAGCTATATCTTATGATACAACTTTTCTTGCAATTGGTGGACTCCCTTAAATAAGTGATCATTTATTTTTTTTATTATTCATAGTATACATAGAATGCCAACTCAAATAAGTAGCCATTGTTTGCTAATTTATTTAAACATATGAATTATACAATGAGCAAAGATGCAATGTTTCTATAAAGCAAGAAATTGTAGGAGTCCTATATTCCTAGTACAGGAGTGTTTGGGATTCCTTAGATGCTCTAGGTTCCTTGGTATTCTTGATATATTGATGATGTTAATAGAGACTAGGTGTATTAGGGAGGGTGTATGTTTAGTGCTTGGAAAGAGGAATTGAAGAATATAGATCATTAAGAGTTAAGCTCTCTTTGTTGTCAGGCATTCCCAAAATTGATGTGATATTGTTTCTCAAGTGTCTAGGTAACTACAAATGTCTACAATTCTATAGTAGACAATCCACTATACCATAACAAAAGAGAATGGCATACTTCTTTGTGTTTTGCATAATCAATTCAATTCTAATATGTTTGAATATTCTAAAGGTATAGTTGACAATATTATTTTATTACACCTCTCAACAACATTGGTGTTTCTTTTGTTCCTATATAAATTCGAATAAGGTGAAGGTCATATTATAAAAGCTATATATTTTAATTTGAAGCAATATCCATAGATTAGTTGTGTGAATATCAAGCTGATAAACTAAGGATATTTGCCATATGATGTAGAGATTCAAAACATCATCTTTGATAAATAGTCATACTCATTGTCCATATTTTATTTGAGAATCTGAAAGAAAGAAGAAATGTTACAAAATTTGACTAAAATTAGTAATTAATGTGCTCCATGCTTTTAAAATTAATATGTATTTGGGATGAATTGAAGTGAGATATTATAATTGGGGATATGTACATTGTATCTCTAGAAGGATTGATTGACATACCAATATACCAAGTCTATCTATGTTAGTTTCATTCTTTGTCAAAGACATGTAGATTAAAAATATATGTGGGTTGTTAACAAATCTTCATAACTTGCTAGGTAGTGTATATTATAGAAATCCATTCCTTGATTTATTTAGTATCTGTAGACTATCTAAAGGATTACATTCAAGCTAATTTAAATTAAGATTTTTTTTAAATATCTAATTTAGTTTATTTTAGGATCATGGTCAGGTTTTATTTTAAATAAATTAAAAATAGATTAAATTTATCTATAGAATTATCTAAAAACATCTATCTTTATCAAATTTAACAAACTTAATTAAATTACTTTGAATTTAGAATATTCTTGAGTAGGAAGTCAATAAGGCATTGCCAATACTTGTCTTTCTTTCACCATTCATAGAGAATTGAAATTTGACAAAGATTATATTAAAAAAATATAGATCAATGTGCCACAAAACCTTTGAAGTTGTAGAACTTGGCTATTACAATGAGCCCATCTGCCATGAAATTTTGTTTATAAATTAGAGCACTTGTCAATGATGTCTTTAAAAGTAATCTCCTAATAATAGGCATATACCATAGCTTGGTGGTTATTTTTAATATCCTCGATTAATTTAATGTTCTACCTAGCTAATTGCAACCACATCATATGTTGACAAATAGAAATACATAATAGAGACATCCACAATCCACATAAATTATAAGGCAATACTTTTAGAATGTTGTTATTGTTGGCATCATTGATACAATAGCATTGAATAACAATAATAGAGATGCTATTGATGAGACCAACAAACAAGGCTATGACCAAATAAACCATGGCCTTGGCTGTGAGGAATAAAGCCAATGTGCTCATCACAAAGGTTTTATTTTTAAACAACAACATTCAGAAGTTTTGAATTTATAATGAAGATTATTTTGGTTGTCTTGCAAATAAAAAGAGGAATGGTAAGAAGATTGAGGTTGTGCAACTTAAGTTGATTTTCAAATTGAACTCAAAATTTAAGGTACAAGGTACTTTATTTTGAGCAAATGTGAAGAACAAGCAAAAATGCCTAGTGGATATAAAAGATCATCGTGATCTTTTGTAGGCTCATAATATAAACTACTCTTACAAACAAAACCACACAATCTTCATTACACCCACTAAAGCAGCCCATGTATGATGTGATTTTAATAACATCTACAAAATGTGCCACTATTCAAAACAAAGCTCTACACTAAGCAAAGCCAATCACAAGATAGAACAAAGGAGAAGATTTAATCTGCACCATGTATGCTTTGTGGTTCAAATTTTACTCTCCATCAAGTTCAATTTGGTTGATGTTTGCATCTTTGAACATCTTAAAAATTGACATTGTATGTTCATGTATTGGCACTGATTTTTTGTTATTAATATTGAACAATATGTGACTAATAATCACATCTACAATGTTTCAGTTGATTGTGAATGTGAGTGCATTTTTGTCATTGAAATGAGTTGCAAGGATTTCTTTTGAAATTCACATAGTTAAAGAATTGCTTCTTCAAAGCATCAAGAAAAGTCTTGTACTTTGTCTATACCTTGGTGTACTACAACTTCATATGCGTTGTGATATTGTCAACATGAAAAGAATCATAAAAGTTTTTACATTCATTTTTTGCTTCGACTTGTGTCTTATGAGATCAACATCTTCATGGCCAAGCTTCTCAAAGAACAAGCAATGTGCTAAGACAACTTGATTTGTGTTCTCATTTTGTAGATTTGGCATCGCAAAATTTCATTTTTATAGAGGATTTTAAGGATTTTATGGCTCTTTTATCATTATAAATTTGATGTGCATATTCCAACAAAATTGATATGATTATAGATTGTATCATAAGGCACCTCTTCAATTGTGCAAAAGAATATTTTTGAAGCCTTATTTTAAAATATCTTCAAAACTTTATTCTAAAAAAATTAGGAATATTTGCCAAAAAATCCCAAAATTAAAGTGACTTAATTATATTTGGATATGTGGGATTTTAGGTGGATATTTAGATTGACTTCTTGTCTTTGAATAATAGAAAACTGATTGCAATTGGTATCTCAAGTTTTTCATCCTTGTTTTAGCTCTAATATTTGTTTATGAGTTGGAGTGAATATGATGACATGTAATTGGTTGTTTCAATCATTGAGTGCTTTGTAAAATTTGATAATATCAAAAAAATTACTTATCTTAAATAAAGATTTTCATCATTATTTCTTTTTTCAAGTATATTCAGTTTTCTAACTCAATCTCAGTTGTTGTGGATCATTGGTGTTTATCTAATTTTTTCAAATATAATCTTATTATGTTTGGCATGGTCTTCTTGCTCTTATTAATTGATTGAAGCTTATAGAAGAACAAATGCTAGACATTATTGATGTAAGTGCTTCTATTCCTCACACACATGATGGAGGGAAGATCTTAGATGCTATTAGAGCTATTTGATTTGGATGTATTTGGAGGTGTCATCCTTAGATATAACATGGGCTGATCCATTACCAAAAAATAAAATAAAAAAGGCTTGCAATTGTACATCTAAGAAATCTATTTGTTATTGTCTTGGTAGCAATTGATATTCTTGTATGAGATGTAAGGTGTAGAAAAAATAACAATATTGTTAAAAAATATTGTTATAATCACTTATATGTGCAAAATACTCCTAATCATTGCATTAACTATTTCAATTATTAGACTATACAGAATTCTTTTTGTTAGCACAATACAAGACTTTTGATTAGCTTTATTTTTATTATTTTAGTCTCTGTCTAGAATGACTTCTAGGCTTTATACAATGTCATATACACAATTCATGAATTCACTTGGGACAACTTTCAACATAATTCAAATTTGCATTTTCATTCTAATAATTCAACTTGGATTGAAGCATGACATCAATAATTAAAGAATGTATGTTCTCCACTAGAGGATGTTTAGTATTCTCATCAAGTCTTTATAAGATGTAATTTTTTCTTTGCTTATTATTTAAAAATATTTGTGACTTAATTCTTGACCTAATTATAAATCCTCCTTGATCTTTGTTTTTAAACAACTTAATCAATCTTGCATTACTTTTGTTGATATCCTTGGTCCAATAAAATAAGCTATTTTTACATATTTGTACAAATAGTTAATTTTCTTCTCATCTAATCTAACCTCAAGAACCTACATATTCAATAAAGAAACTAATATAGTTTTTTACTAATCCATTTAGAAGTTGTTTACTAAGGTAGAGCAAATGGAATTGATGTCTACAAACTTGCCTAAGTTTGTCGCTATCACTACCAACTTTGGTTCCACCTTATCTACTTGTAGTACTTGCTCCACTTTGTGTCCCTCTTCTAAAACTATACAAACTACAAGGATGTGGGTTATCTTTGTATTTAGTGCCTCAATATATAATTCCATCTTTAATCCTTACACTCAATCTCGAAGTGCAAGACAAATCTCAAAGTGCAATAGTAATTGAGACAATCAAACTAGAATCCATTGATACAATGTGTGCATTGCACAGACTCCAAGCAAATCCTCACACCAGTTCTGTTAACCCTCTTGAGTGTCATCGTGCCTCCTTGCCCTGTAAGACTAAGTACCCACCTTCCCAATTTTTATGCTAAAATGCTGTAAATCAATTCAAAAAATTTAGTCACTAACAAATGCTGACAACAACCCTCTCACATTCCTATGCTGTGGTCGAAATGCAAATTGCTTCAAAAGACATGCAACATGCATCAAAAGACTGACAACTGACCATGTGGCCTGTTGAAGGGGATAACCTGAAGCACATCCATAATAAAAACAAATGGATTCATCGAGGCTGTGGAATAGACAAGAAATCTATACCATGTACAGGTCATTTTCAACTCTGAACATATATTTAGGGACTTCAATAAACCTCGAAAAACAACCTCACCTCATGACATGATTAGAAACTAATGACATGATTAGAAACTAGTGCCACAAGAGGAACATGAGCACAACACTTCAGGAGACGGGATAACTGGGTTCATCTTAACACATATTATATTAGTACACATGGTTATATTGACATAATATTCTTCCTTCGCTAGTATGATGACAAAATACCGCTCAAACAAATTTCACACCAAAAAAATTAGAGAACAACTAAATTTTGTAACTCCTTAACATTTGCAGAAGCGAACAAAACTAAAATGCGTATACCGGAATAGTATCCCAACGTCTAAACATGAAAGTCAACTAAAACACAACTTACTATTAATAAATGCAACTCGCAAAAAACACCGATTCTGAAACACAGCAGGCCCCCCCACAAACGCAGCGTTCGACATGTGCAATCACGAAAAACAGTCCGCATAGTCTGTATAATTGCGCTGTGGAAGCCATTTTCAATCACAAGTTCTTACTGTTAAAATGCCGTTTCCAATAAGTTGCCTCAAAATAGGCTAAACGCGTCATCTATTAAAACCCAAATGCAAAACAAATAGAATAACATCCCACAACAAACGTAGAATAAACAGAACGAAAGCCTCAAAACAAATTTCTAATATAATTACTGCCCACAGAGCAAACACGAGTGTAACTATCTCTGCTAAAAGCAATCCAGCAGATAGCTCACTGCCTTCATACTCCCCTAAAAGTCAACTCCGAGTCCCGACTCATGTACAAGACTAAGTAAACAATAGAAACCGAATAAACTTGCATCCGCAAGTTCAAAGCATAAAAAAAATGCTTCGATGAGATTTCAAAGCTCCCTACCACGGAGCTCTGCAAAGAACCTCTGAAATAATCACCACAGCCAATCGCAAATGCAGAAATGGCTAAAAACAGATGCCTTACCACCGATCCTGCTGGCTGGGAGGGTTGCAACGTTCATTTTGCATTCCGCACAGCAGCACTACTTATACCCTCCAATCGCCCTGCCATTCATCACCACTCGGCCAGCTTTGCGGGACCGGAGGGTGTCCCAGTCCTGAAGCACTGGCTGCATATGTGTCATATTTCACGCACCTAGGATTCTCAAGTATAACGCTACCGTCATTGGGTTATAAGTCCTCTGTACACAGTCGAGATCAAAGTTGTTACCGTCTTATTCTGCCTCGTCTTGGTTGATGCTTGGTTAGAGATACTGACGTTCTTGCATGCATTGTTCAGCATTGGTGTCTGTAGTGGTTGAGAAAATAGTTGAGCTGGATTAACATCGCGTTTCAGTCTTGGATTCAAAGTTTGTTTTCCAGGTGCGACGGTGACAATGGGTTTGTCGAAAACCACTCTCGTGGTTCTGGTAACGCTCCAATGCCTGTTGTCATGCGCATACCTTGTGGCGGCCCAGGGCAGTTGGGCTCTGTTGAACAAAAATGCGGGTATATCGTCAATGCATACTGCGGTTACGCACATGAACACAGTCATCATGCTTGATCGTACCAACATTGGGCCCTCCGCCATCAAGCTCCCCGACGGTCGCTGCCGCAAACAGCCTGCGGAGCGCATCTCCAAAACTGATTGCTATGCGCACTCCGTGATGTTCAACCCGGCGAACAACCAGGTCCGCCCGTTGTATGTGTACACGGATACGTGGTGCTCATCAGGGCAGTTCTTCGACAATGGGAGAATGGTGCAGACTGGGGGTGACTTCGAGGGCAACAGGAAAATCAGGACTCTGCAACCATGCGGCGCTGGAGGTAATTGTGACTGGGTTGAACTCGGAGAGAACCTCGCAACCGGCCGCTGGTATGCCTCCAACCAGCTTTTGCCTTCTGGTATTCGGCAGATCATTGTCGGAGGACGCAACACGCCCTCGTACGAGTTTTACCCCAAGAGGAAAGCCGGAGAAGGCTTCTTCAACTTGGGCATGCTGGGAGGATACAACAACCTTTACCCGTTCGTGTATCTGTTGCCGAACGGAGATCTTTTCATTTTCGCGGTCAGAGATTCCGTGCAACTGAACTGGAACTCGGGCAAGGTGGTGAGGGGATATCCTCAGATTCCTGGAAACCCCCGTAACTACCCTTCTGCTGGATCTGCTGCCATGCTTCCCTTGACATGGCAGACGAACTTCGGGTTCGCGGAGATCATGGTGTGCGGAGGCGCAGCCACTGGTGCCTCGAATTCTGGAAATGCGAACGCACCCGCGTCGGCCAGCTGCGGGAGAATTGTGGCCACCGCCGGAAAGCCCAACTGGGCTATGCAGAACATGCCAATTCGGCGTGTTATGGGCGACATGATCAATCTGCCGACCGGAGATATTTTGATCATCAACGGTGCCCAGAACGGATATCAGGGATGGGGGATGGCCAACAACCCTGCCTTGAACCCAGTGAACTACAACCCCACGAAAAAGCAGTTCCAGGTGTATGCGAAGACCAACATTCCCCGCTTGTACCATTCCACCGCAAACTTGCTGGCTGACGGAAGAGTGCTCCTGGCTGGAAGCAACACCCACCAGTTCTACACGTACAATGGACAGTACCCGACTGAACTGCGAGTGGAGGCGTTCTCTCCTCCTTACTTGGGTGCAGGGTGAGTCTCTGACCTGGACGTCCCACAGATTGTCCTTATCCTTTGTGATGCATTGTTCTGTTGTGCGGAATGATGGCGGCGTGCACGTTAGGCTAACTTGAAGGACTGTTTGATGATGATGATGATGATGTCCAGATTCAACGGTGTGAGGCCTGCCATCCAAGGGTATCCCAAGTTTATTAAGTACAAGCAGGTGTTCGTCATGACCTTCACTGTGGGCAAAAGAGTGGGCGGAGTGGAGGTGAACATGAACAGCGCTCCCTACGTGACGCACTCCTTCGCGCAGGGTCAAAGGCAGATGAAGTTGAAGACGTCAGTGCCTGCAAAGGCGGGCAATGCCTGGTCGGTGCAGGTGACTGCAGTCCCCGGAAACACCATCGCCCCTCCCGCATACTACCTCCTGTTCGTGCTCCAGAACGGCATTCCCTCCAAGGGTGTGTGGGTGAAGCAGAACAACTAACTGCGCCTTCACGACGACTGCCGCAGTGTAGTGAAAGCTCGGTGTAGAATACTGAACTGGTGAATAGATGGATCGAAGTGTTATTTTTCTGTGCCAGCCGTTCTAGGACTTGTAGTTGTTGTTGGAGGCTGGACTGCCGCGACGCAGGCGCCAAGGTAGAGTTGCGAGTGTGTCGAAGGTCTGCTGAGCGTCTGCTGGTGGCTTGTGGAGTGTCGGATTTTGTTCGGTAGATAAATGCGAGGATAGTGGGGATCTTTGTAAATTGAGCACGGATGTGGTACATGGGGCGATCAGAAGTCCAAGAATGAGTGGTTATTGTGTTCAGAGACAATAAAAAGGTGGGCCGTAGCGCTGTCCTGCTGCCACCGCAGCAGACAGTTGAATAAAGCTGGGCTTCACCGACGAGGTGAGGTTGAGGTCTAGCACGGGGTGAGATTGAAGGTCGTCCATCGACTACGAAGTCCAAAAGGTCCGGGGTAGGAGGTTTCTTATACAGAGAGGCTGTCGATGGACCAGGTTGAATAATTTAGATACCGCAGCCGCATGAACAATGTGCGTGAGTGGCGGTGATAGATTTTTTTTTCTTTCCAAGGTCGCCTGGAGTCAACCAGGGACTGGGCCTTGGAAGACAATAAGGGCCCGATGGGGCCATGTATTCTTCGCAAACGCAATTTATTCATTCTGCTGCAGAACACACCCTGCTTGTTCTGTTTTCATTTTCTTCTCATTCGTTTGTCATGGGATGGAGAGCTCAGCTCGCACACATTAAACATGTTTTGTCCTGTAAATCGGTCGTTGTGCACATGGGTTTAGTCCTTGTTAGCTCGATCAGTTTTGTTTTGTCGTTGGTATCAGTCCGTGGGAGCTTGATCTTTGATGTCATGCAACATTAGTTGGTTGGATGCAACCAAAACAGAATGTAGTAAAACAGAACCAAGTTGGTAAGGTGGGTGTGTTTGACATTTACAATGTTGAAAACATTTCGAAAGACATTCTTGTCGGAGTAACATATGACAAGAACTATCATGCTTATTTGAACTGCATTTTTTTTTTGGGAAAGGAACAGCTAAAACTGATTGAATATGATGACATACATGTGAACGGTATGACCAGTAATAATCATAGAATACCAAGTGATTCAATCCAAATTCAAAGTTTTTTGTACTATGTTTTGTAACAGATGTTGGTTTTGCATTCAGTGTTGTTTCTAGATATGATTTACAATTACTGTTGTCGCAGTTGATTGAGTTAGTAACTGGTTGTTGATTTTTGCAGTATATTTTTGCTCTGTGTTTTTTTCTTTTTTATTTTGGGGATATTATTTGTCTGTCATATGTGTGTTTTTTCTTTTTGTAATAGTTTTATTAAATGATGGTTTTTTAATATTTATTTAAAATGATTTATATTAAAGTTTAGGATGAACTCTATATATCGATATTTGTATACATGCACTATACAATTGGACTTAGCATAAAGTTATCTTTTTAAAAAATATTTGTTAAAATCCTATAATTTTTTTTATTACAAAGTTATATTAGAATTATATATATTTTCAAATAAAATATAGTTTTAATATGTAGTTTTACACATTGTCTTCACAAATATAGATTCTATATAGCTTAAGCAAGATTATGATTTTATCTATTTTTATAATTAATTATAGTTTAAAATATCTATTGGAAAAAGAATGGTCCTTTGTATACAATCTGATTTAAAAAAGGCATATTATACTAAATATTTTGGACTTTTTTTATTCATCTACAATTTATACTTCATTTGTTAGTCTTAACAAGTTAACCTTGAGACTACAATTAACTACCAAATAGAAGGATCTTAATTGAGTAAAAAATAATTAGAATATATATGATTCTTAAGTAAGAAAAATGTTTTGCTTTAAAGAATAGATTTTCTAATAGTATTTTTGGAAGGTAAAGTATTAATTAGCTTTAAAAATAAGTTTGGATTTAATTTTAGTTTTGACATAAAAAATTATACAATAGTAATAAGTTGATTGCTTATACTAAAGAATTAACCATCTTTAGAGTATATTAGTTTTTAATTTGAATATACATTTATTTCATGAGTTATTTATTTTCTTGGTCATTGTTAGATATACAAACAGTAGGTAAAAATAATCATATAGTCTTGAATATTTTAAGCTAAAGAAGGAATATTCAAGGTAAATTATAGTATGGACTTATTCTTTGTTGTAGAGTTGTTTTGGAAATACCTAAAGATAAAAGAATTTTCAACTAATATCTTCAAATTAATCTATACTTTAATCATAGCAACCTTATTTTTATCTATCTTATATAATATCTTATATTTTACAATCTAAATACTTGAGAAGAAAAAGAACGTTTTTATTTAAGCCAATGTATTATATCAATATAACAAAAACTAACAATGTGAGAGAACTCTAATTGAAAAAAGTTTCTTAAAGAAAGATACCAAGTCATCAATATAATAGAGTGTTTTTCAACCAAAAGAATTATTTAGAGATTATACTATTATAATTTAAATATTTTATTATATAAAAAAATTAAGAATTAGATATTTAATTTAAAGCATTAAGTATCAAGGATACAAATTGGAAGAAGATACATAAACTCATGGAATTTGTGTCAAAAGAAAAGTGATAAAATAGAAGTAAGTATGTATATTGAAAGAAGAACTGGAATGACTATTGTTAAAGATTAGAAAACATATGACTCTTGAAACTAAACTAAAAGCAAGAAAGGAGTTGAAAAGAGTGAAAAAGGCCTCACTTTTGCCTCTATATATACTACTTAACTAAGAACTATGAGGCGACATGCTATAGGACCTTTAATACACATCCAACTTGCAAGACACATGTCTACTTTGCAAAGCAAGTTTCTTAGGTATGCACCATATCTCCAACTTGTACTACAAGGGATCAACATGTTGAAATGTGGCCTCTTTTTTGGCTAAGTTTTCAACCTATCAATCACCTATAGATATGTATAAAGGCAAAGCAGTGTCTATGAAGGTTCTAAGAAGCTTTTACAAGATAATGTCATATTTATCTACTTTGACTTACTTCTACCTATTCTTATTATCTAGATAATTATTAGGATAAATATGTATGTACATGATATTATTCCCCTTTTTAGAGACGAGTTCCTTAAGGAGCAGTAATTACATGTTCATGAAGTCCAAGATGTGCCAAATTGTATTTGCTATGTACTTTGATCTTTGTTGCCTTTGAAGATATTTGATAGGTTCTTTCAACCATCAATATTGTTCTATACTTGTCAAGGACATGAATCTCAAAGAAATAAAATCCTTGATACACTCTTATATTACTAAAGAGAACTAAAAAGTCACTTAAAAGGTAATGTAATATTAACTAGAATGACTATTGCCAAAAATAAAAAGACTAAAAAGTCTTGAAATAAGACTAAAGACTACAACATCATTGTCAAGAGTAAAGAAGGCTTTATTCTTGCCTCTATATATACTCTTAACTAAGAGTTACATAGCAATATCCTATAAGACCTCCAAAACGTGTTGACTTTGCTAGCTACATGTCTTAACTTGCAAGGCAAGTTATCTATGTATGCGCCACATTGTTAGCTTGTTCCACAAGCTATTACATGGAATTAACTTGTTCCACAAGCTACCAATATGTGATTAATTTTTTGACCAAGTTTCTATCCTATAAATACATCTAAAGACCAAAACCATGTTTATAAAGCTTTTAAGAAGCTTCTCTAGAAGACTTTATGAAATTAATTTATATTTATCTATTTCTACATAATTATATAAGTAACTATTAGAATAAATATATATGTCCATGACATTATCTTCTCTTCTAGGGATGAATTTCATAAAGAGCGGTCTTCATATATTGAAGAAGTCCAAGATGCGGCGAGTTGTATTTACCACATACTTCGATCTTTGCTCTCTTTGAAGATGGTGGATAGGCCCTCTCAGCCATCAATAGTGTCCCATACTAGGGTAGATAGGCCCTCTCATCCATCAATAGTGTCCCATACTGGGGTGGAAAGACCACCGTATTATCTGGTCATTGTTGAGGCCTTCGTAATTTCTTTCAAATAAAACATTTGAAACACCATCAAGATTTGTTCCTACCTCTAATAAAATCACCAAATACTAGAAGTCTCTTCTAAGGTGGTGATATCAAACTCATTATATCTTGCCATTTATTCAAGTAAGGACATGTCGTTCTTGAAGATCTTCATCTCGATTTCATCATCTTGAAGGTTGTAACAATCACAATATTTCATCTGGTAAGTCCGCAAATAAAAGCCCTTGAGTTGAATTTGTTAGTTGTTGGTTCTCCATCTCTTTAGTATCACAAAATACATAAGATATAAAGAAAGATAGAATTTAGAATATTATCTTTTTTTGATCTTATTTCTTTTATAGCAAAGATTTGTTATTCTTTATCTTCATATAGATGGATTTTGTTTATGAAAAGCTTCAACTCTCTTTGTTATATTTACAAGATTCTTTGATGGCTCTTATGTGCATTCACTAATATCATATCCATGCTAATGAACAAGATATTCCAACCTATTTCAGTGCTACCTTGAGTCTAAGACTTCTTCCACTTCAAACTCTTAATTATTATCCACTTCCATAGGAAGAGGTGGCATTTGTCTTCTTTCCAAAATATTCACTATCTTATATAGCTAAAGAAGGGATACATGAAATATATGGTGGATCTTCATAGCCTCTGATAGATATAATCGATAAGCAATAAGATTGATTTGTTCACAAATAGAAAAAGATTCCAATGTAAAATAGTCCAACTTATTACATTATGAGTAGTCTTGATATTGTGAAAAAGTAACTATACCTTGTCACCGATGTTGAATTGTAGTTGCTCCTTACGATAGGCATCCGCATTGGTCTTATGCCATCCTTGAACTTTTTTAAATTGTATTTTTATTATTGCATGTAGCTTTGATATATAATTTGCTAAACCTTCTGCTGCATGATTATCAACTTTTAAAAAGTCAAAAGTATCAAGTTGTGGATGATAATCATAATTGACGAAGAAAGGTATTTGTTAAATAGAAGAATGTATTGAATTACTAAATGCAAACTCTATCAATGGCAAAAGAGTTGTCCAATCATCTTAATGATAGTTGATGGTACACCTCAAACATTGCTCCAAAATTTGATTCACTCATTTCATTTGCCCATCAGTTTGAGGATGAAAAGATAAAGAAAGCTTTATATCCATCTTTAGAATCTTCAATAGAATTCTTCAGAACCTTGATACAAATTGAGTCCTTCTATCTAATATAATATCCTTTAGCAATCTATGATAGTGATATATATTGTCAATAAAAAGCTTAGCTATTTCTTAACCTAAAATAGATTTTGTACATAGTACAAAATGTGCCATTTTGGTGAAGCAATCTATGATTACAAATATAGAGTCATATGAATCTGAGATTGGAAGATCCATGATAAAATCTATGGAAATAAAAGACTATGGTTGTTCTAGAATTAGTAACAGTTGAAGAAGTCCATAAGATCGATAGCGAGGAGTTTTGGATCTTGAACAAGTATAACATGATTGTACAAAGTCTTTGATTGCCTCTCACATTTAAAGCCACCAAAAATCTGTTGATATTAGCTCCAAAGTCTTATTATAACTAAAATGTTTGACTGTTGAAAAATCATGACGAGTTTGAAGGACATATAATCATGCCTCACCTTTTAGAATATATAGGCAATCTTCAAAATATAGTAGGTTATTCTTAAATTCAAACTTTGAAGTATCATAAGACTTAGAAGAAATATTCTTGATATCATAAACAAAAAAATCAGAAGACATACTTGATTGAATTTGCTTAATAAAAGTTGAATCAATAGTCAATGTTGATTTTATTGCTCAAAGATAAAAATGCTTGGACTTCAAGAGAATCATTCTTTGTTGATCAAAAGATGCATCTTCTTCTTTTGGTACAAGATAAGAATATCTAAAAATGGCATCTAATAGACCTTGTTATTTTTTGGATCGATAGTGATCTTGAAATTGAATTTGGATAAAGACATGCTCCAACAGGCTTGATGACGATTCAAAATACATACTAACATAAAGTACTTGAGGTTCTTATGATCTGTATACATAGTGACTAGACTTGAGGCGCCTTCTAAATAATGAGACCATTCTTGAAATAAATCCATGATTGCAAGGAGCTCTTTGTCATCGATCTCATAATTAAACTTGGCTACTGAAAATTTCTTGGAATGATAAGCTACTAGGTGGAATTTTTTATTTATTTCCATTTATGATAACATGACAGTTATAGCAAAGTCTGACATACCTATTTTTATAAAAAATACCTTAGAAAAGTCGATGCAATGCAAGATTGGTACAAAAATAAATTCCTTCTCTAAAACATCAAATGATACTTTTGCTTCTTTATTCCACTCAAGTTTGTCTTTATAAGTCAAATGTATAAGTGGAGCTGCAACTTGAAAAAAGTTCTTGATGAAGATTTGATATTAATTAGTAAAGCCTAAAAAATATTGCATATCTCGTATTATTCTTAGAATCTTCCAATCTATGATAGCTTGGAGCTTCTTAGGATCCATCATAAGGCCTTCATTGGAAATGATGTATCCTAAAAAGTCAACTTGAGTAGTAAAGAATATGCACTTTACCGACTTGGTATATAATCTTGCATTTCTAAATTTCTATAATATGCAATAAACATGAAGTTCATGTTCTTCTATATTCTTAGAATAGATTGGAATGTCATCTAAATAACAAATGACAAAATCATCTAGAAACTCACAAAAAATATCATTCATAAGATATTGAAAAGGACTCATTGCATTTGTGAGTCCAAAAGGCATTACATTATATTCAAAATATCCATATCTAGTTTGAAAAGCAATCTTCCATTCATCTCATTCTTTGATACAAACTAAGTTTTATGCTCCTCGTAGATTTATTTTAGTATAGATCTTTGCTTGACTGAGTTGGTCAAGAAGTCCTGAAATCAAAGATAAAAGATACCTATTTTCAATAGTGATCTTATTGAGTCCTTGATAATTCACATACATCTGTAGAGATTTGACTTTCTTCTTCATAAATAAGATAGGAGCCCCAGTTGGAGATTTAGAATGGCATATGAAGTTCTTTGCCAAGTTCTCATTAATATATTCTTTTAATGGAGGCAACTCAATCTACGATAAGCTATAGATTGGTTTGAATGGTGGTTGAGCTCTTTCTTACAAATCAATTGAACAATCATAAGGTCGATGCTTAAGAAGAATATCTACATTGTTCTTTTAAAAAATATCTTAGAATTCCTCATATTGACTAGGAATAACACTTGACATTTTTTCATCATTGGAAATGGATATAGCATATATAGCAAAAGATGATCCTTATTTTGCAGCATTCATAAAAGCTCTTACACCTACTAGTAAAAATTTGGATATACTAAACTTATATACTTCTACTTTATTAACTTAATCTTGGATTATACTACCAAAGAAGTTAAGGCTACAAGAAATCCAATATATTTGAGGTTTATATTTTTCTAGCCACGATAATCTTAAAATAACTGGATTGGAGGGAGATCTTATTACATTGAATATTACTATATTATTATGATCTTTAATTGTTACATCTAAAAGAACAGTCTCATAGATAATATTTTCAAAAGACAACAAATGACCATCTATAACTTCTACATGTATGAGTTTAGTTTTCTTCACTATAAGTATTTTTTTGATTTTTGAGAAAATCTTTGTCTATAAAATAAGTTGAGGCTCTTGAATCTAATAAGGCAAAGACTTTGTGATTTTTAGGTCCTAAACACACATCTATTATAAAACAAGGTAAGGGATCAAAGAAAAAAATAGGACCTTTACTAGGTGTTGTATATGATTTCAGCTGCACAATTCTTATTGTAGCTAGAAAAACTTGTTTTTCGACAGATTATCTTCTTTGGTAATTGTGCTCCTCATTTTATAATTGTATTGCTTCTTTAGACAATTTTGAGCAGTGTGCTTAGTTTTTTCACAATATAAATACAAATCTTAATGGTGACATCAAATCTTTTCTTGTTCTATGAGAGATTTAAAATATATCGTATCAATTTACATTGGTTCTAGCTTTAATGAATATGTTTTAGAAAAATTGAAAGATGGTGCCATTACTTGACTTGTTTGTTTTCAGTCAAGTCTTTATTCTTGATGCCTTTGAAATATTTGATTGTCGCATGCAATGGCTTAAGTAATAAATTATTCCAAAGATTCTACTTTTGGCATTATTAATAACAAATATTTGATGCTATCCTTCAATCCAGATTGAAATTGATTGATAAGTGCTTTGTTATTTCAATCCACATCGTAAGCAAGGTTTTGAAATTCAGCAGCATATGTGGTGGTTGATAGTAATCCTTATTGTAAAGATAAGAATTTAGCCTCTACTACTTAATCTCGATTACTTTCTCCAAATGTGGTTGTAAATACTTTTAGGAACAAATAAAGGAGTTGCAAATCTTTTTTCATTAAAGTTACAAACTAAAAGAAAACACTTCCTGATAGAAGTGTGCCCATGAATCAAACTTGAGTAAATCCATTAAGGTATTGGAAAGGATGCAACCTTAGATAGAACTTGAATTTTTGCAAAAATCCTCGAAATTTTGATCTTGTTCTATCAAACTTCTCAAGTATACTAAACCTTATTCCTATCATACTTGTAGAAGCAAAACTTCCAAGATTTGGTTGTGAGGTCGATCTACTTGCTTCCTTCAATTGCACAACTTCTTGCCACAGACTCTGAAATTCTTTCATAGGCATAGGCATAATATTTCCATGATTCATATTAAAAATGTTTAAGATTTCCACTGTAAGAGTGTTGATAAGCTCATGAAGATCTGAAATAGTTGTAAATCTATTCTTGCTTCTTCTACGAGTAGCATCTATAATCTTTTCTTCCATAGACAACTCAAACAAATCTAAAAGGTTAAATTAGAAGATGGTAATCCGCAACCTCTAATAAAAATTTCTACAAAGAGGGATAATCCACTGTCTTTAAGAAAAAGATCACTATAAGATTTTTTTTTTTTTTAAAGGTGGGTAGTCCATAACCTTCAAAACACAACAATAGAAGTGAGATAATCTACTCACTTCTAAAATAAGACAAAAAAAAATATGTTAGCACTCTTATCAAACTATCAGGGATATAAATCTGAAAAAAAAAAAATCTTCAATATAGTCTTGTGTCAATGAAGAGAACTAAAAAGTCACTCAAAACGTAATGTAATATTAATTAGAATAACTATTGCCAGAAACAAAAAAATTAAAAAGCCTTGAAATAAGACTAAAGACTAGAATCGCATTGATAAGAGTGAAATAGGCTTTACTCTTCCTTCTATATATATTCTTAACTAAGAGCTACATGGCAATGTCCTATAAGACCTCTAAAATAAGTTGACTTTACTAACTACATTTCTTAACTTATAAGGTAAGTTATCTATATATGTGCCATATAGTTAGCTTATTCCATAAGCTATTATATAGAATTAACTTATTTCACAAGCTACCAACATGTGATTAACTTGTTGACCAACTTTTTATCCCATAAATACATCTAAAGTCCAAAATCATGTTTATGAAGCTTCTAGAAAGCTTTCCTAGAAGATTTTATGAAATTAATCTATATTAACCTACTTCTATATAATTATATAAGTAACTATTGAAGTTAATATATATATATCCATGATAAATCCAAGGCAAGAAGACCACCTTGATATTTGATCATTATTAAGGCCTTCATAACTTCTTTCAAACAAAACATTAATAATACCATCAAAACTAATTCCTACCTCCAAAAGTATCACTAAATACCAAGAGTCCTTTTTAAGGTCATGGTATCAAATGCATTGGATCTCACCATCTATTCAAAGAAACAAATATCATTCTTCAAGATCTTCATCTCGATTTTATTGTCTCGAAGGTTGTGATAGTTACAATATCTCATGTGGTAGCTCAGTAAATGATAGCTTTTGAGTTAAATCTACTGATTGTTAGTTCACCATCTCATAAGTAATAAAAAATCCAAAGAAACAATTATACAAGATAGAATGAAATCTCCAATGGACTTGCTTTGCTTTATAGCAAAGAATTTCTTGACTCTTCATCTTAGTTTTGATGGATGTTGATAAAAAGCTTTAACTTTGATAGATGTATTTGCTAGATTCTTAGATGGCTTCCATGTATATTCATTAATGTGTCAAGGACAAGAACTCGATAAAAAAGAAATTTAGACAAGTAAGCCTTCATTCAAAGAAAGGTAACAAAATATAAATAAATAAGTATGTATATTGAAAGAGAAACTGGAATGGCTATTGCCAAAAGACAAGAAAACTAGAGACCCTTGAAACTAGACTAGAAGCAAGAAAGGAGTTGACAAGAGTGAAGAGGGCTTCACTCTTGTCTCTATATATACTATCTAACTAAGGGCTATATGGCGACATTCTATAGGACCTCCAATATGTGTTGACTTTGTAGGACACATGCCTTGACTTACAAGGCAAGTTTTTCTTTGTGTGGGCCATATAGTTAGCTTAATCTTCAAGCTAACAACATGTGTGGCACATGGCCAACTTGTTGACCACGTTTCTAATCCAAAAAGTCAATTAAAGACACCTATGAAGTCAAAGCAACATCTATGAAGCTTCTAGGAAGCTTTCATATTAAATATTATAGAATTAACTTACTTTTATCTACTTTTACTTACTTCTACCTATTTGTATATGTAATTATTAGCTTACATGAGTATGTCCATGACATTATCCCCCCTTCTAGGGACGAGTTCCACGAGGAGCGATCATCATATGTCGAAGAAATCTATGATGCAATAAATTATATTCGCCACATACTTTGATCTTTGTTCTCTTCGAAGATGATTGATAGGGCCTCTCAACCATCGGTAGTGTCCCATACCAGGGTGGGAAGACCACCCAGTTATTTGATCATTGTTGAGGCCTTCATAACTTCTTTCGAATAGAACATTTGGAACACCATCAGGAGTTGTTCCTACTTCTAACAAAATCACCAAACATCGGGAGTCCCTTCCTAAATCGTGATACCAAACGCGTTGTATCTCGCCATCTATTTGAGGAAGAATATGTTTTTCTTGAAGATCTTCATCTCAATTGCGTCATCTTGAAGGTTGTGACAATTGTAATGTCTCATCCGGTAGGACAACAAATGAAGGCTCTTGAGTCAAATCCACTGGTTGTTGGTTCTCCATCTCCTGAGCATCACAACTACAAAGAAGCTACGAACAAGGATTGAAAGTAGAATGTTATCTTGCCTAGATGTTGTTTCTTTTATAAAGAAGGTTTTCATCTTCATTTTGATGGATGTCGTTGATGAAAAGCCTCCATTGCCTTTGCTGCATTTACAAGATTCTTTATTGGCTCCCATGTGCATTCACTAATATCATATCCGTGCCAATGGACAAGATATTTCAATTTATTTTGGCGCCGCCTTGAATCTAAGACTTCTTCTACTTCAAACTCTTCATTATTGTCCACTTTTATAGGAAGAGGTGGAGCTTGTCATCTTCTTGGTATGTCCACTCTCTTGTATGGTTCAAGAAGAGATACGTGGAATACTAGATGGATTTTTATTGACTCCAGTAGATATAAATGATATGCAACTGGATTGATTTGTACAGAAATAGAAAATGGTCCTAGCCTTCGATAGTCCAACTTGTCACAAGGATGAGTGGTCTTGATATTACGATGAAGTAGCCATACCTTATCACCCAAGAGGAATGGTGGTTGTTCCTTTCGATAAACATCCGCATTGACCTTTTGTTGTTCTTGAGCCTCTTTTAACTGCGCCTTCATTGTTGTATGTAGCTCTGATAAATGAATTGTCAAATCTTTTGCAACAGGATTATCAACTTTTGAGAAGTCAAAAGTATCAAGTTATGGATGATAACCATAATTAGCAAAAAAAGGTGTTTGTTTTGTAGAAGAATGTACCATATTATTGTAAGCAAACTCTGCCAATAGCAAAAGAGTTGTCCAATCATCTTGTTGGTAATTAATGGTACATCTTAAATATTGCTCCAAAACTTGATTAACACGCTCCGTTTGTCCATCAGTTTGAGGATGGAATGTCGAAGATAGTTTTATATCCACTTTTAGAATCTTAAAAAGAATCCACCAAAATCTTAATACAAATTGAGTTCTCCTATCTGATATAATATCCTTGGGTAATCTATGATAGCGATAGATATTGTCAAGAAAGAGCTTAACTATTTCTTCACTTGTGATAGATTTTATACATGGTACAAAATGTGCCATCTTGGTAAAATGATCTACTATCATGAATATAGAGTCATAAGAACCTGAGATTGAAAGATCTGTGATGAAGTCTATAGAAACAGAAGACCATGGTTGTTTTGGAATGGGTAATAGCTGAAGAAGTCCAAAAGGTCGATGATGAGGAGTTTTTGATCTTGAGCAAACATCACATGATTGTACAAAATCTTTGGCTGCCTTCCACATTTGAGGCCACCAAAAATCCTTAGATATCAACTCCAAAGTCTTATTATATCCAAAATATCCTGTTGCTGGAAAGTCGTGACGAGCTTGAAGAATATGTAAACGTGCTTCTCCTTCTGGAACAGATAGGCGTCCTTCGAAATAGAGTAGGTTGTTCTTGAATTCAAATTTAGAGGGATCATGAGATTTAAAAGAATTATTCTTGATATCATGAACAAGAGGGTCTGAAGACAAACTTAACTGGACTTGCTTAAGAAAAGTTAAATCAACAATCAATGTTGATTTTATTGCTCGAAGATGAAATTGCTCCGGCTTCAAGAGAACCGTTCTTTGTTGCTCAAAAGCTGCATCTCCTTCTTTTGGTACAAGATAAGAATGTCTAGACAAGGCATCGGACAAACCTTGTTGTTTTTCTGGTTGATAAGTGATGATGAACTCGAATCTTGATAAAGACATACTCCAACAAGCTTAACGACGATTTAATACACGTGCTGACATAAAATACTCAAGATTCTTGTGATTCATATATACAGTGATTGGACTAGAAGCGCCTTCTAGATAATGATGCCATTCTTGAAAAGAATCCATAATTGCAAGAAGTTCTTTATCATGGATCTCATAATTGATTTTTGCTGCTGAGAATTTTCTTGAATGAAAGGCTACTGAATGAAGTTTGTCATCTGTTCCCATTTGTGATAAAACCACACCTAGAGCAAAGTTTAATGCATCTGTTTCCATAAAGAATGCTTTAAAAAAATCAACACGATACAAGATTGGTATAGAAATAAACAATGTCTTCAAAGATTCAAAAGCAACTTCCGTTTCTTGATTCCATTGGAATTTATCTTTACAAGTCAAACATGTAAGTGGAGCTGCAACTCGAGAGAAGTCCTTTATAAAGATTCGATAGTAGTTGGCAAATCCCAAAAAATATTGGACATCTCTTACCGTTTTTGGGATCTTCCAATTTATAATAGTTTGAACTTTCTTAGGATCTATCATAAGTCCATCATTTAAAATGATGTAACCTAAGAAATCGACTTGAGTAGTGTGGAATACACACTTTTCTATCTTGGCATAGAGTCCTGCATCTCTTAATTTTTGTAAACACATGACGAACATGAAGTTCATGTTCTTTTGGATTTTTAGAATAGATCAAGATGTCATCTAGATAACAGACCACAAAATCATCCAAAAACTCTCAAAAAACATCATTGATTAAATGTTGAAAAGCTGCTGGTGTATTTGTAAGTCCAAAAGGCATGATGCTGTCGTGTTGTAATACGTCTATATGATGAAAATATAAATGAAGAAGATTTATTAATATTTAGTCATCTTGGGTGTTAGAAGCGGTGGCCAATTCCAGTACAAATACTGAGAGGTCGTGTTCAATCACCCTCATAGCCAAACCGGGCATACTCACCAGTAACAAAATGCTCCATTCGATTCCAATAACGGGAGTCATCAGAAAGAGAAAGGATCAATTCAACGACGGGTGAGCCTGATTCGAAGAGCCAATTGGATCCAATTTCAGAAGACCTCTAATCTAGGTCATATTACGGGCCTTTTACCCAATATGAGACCTAACTTAGTCGGGTAATCTAATGCAATCCAATTACGGGGCTTCGATTCCGTTTTAGGCTGTTCCGTTCTTTGTGCAGTTCCGGGAACGTCCTTTCGGTAAAAGGATCTCTTAAAGGCAAAAATGAGAGAGAAAGCTCTATCGGCTGTTCCAATTTGGGGAGTCCAAGGTGAGAGAACAGAATCTTCTGAGGCTTAAAGGAGAGGATAGGTTAAGAAATGAAAAAAAGGGGGAGAATCAGGGATTTTAGGTTGGAGAGCTAGCTTCATGCTTTGGAGGGAGAAAAGACAGAGAATTGGATTTTTTTTTTTTTTTTTTTTTTTTTTTTTCTTCTTTATAGGGTTTTGGGAAGACTGAGGCAATGTCAGTGTTATATTGGTGAACTAGATTTTTTTTTTCAAAAGAGAGAAAAGGCTGGTACTCTTGATTATTGATGAAATGAGAGATATTTCTGTGGTTGAAATTCAGAGTTGTCTAGAAGGTTGAATATGTTGAATGCATGCGTGGTTGTATTAATCTGACTATACGGATAGAAGATATCTGCCAACAGTTTAAAGAGGTTTTGGGAGTTGGCGAATCGGGGGTTGTTTAGGATTTCTATGATAATTGGGGACCTACCGACAGGGATAAGAGGAATATCGACGAGTGGCCAAGGGACATCGATGCAAATTACAAAGATAGCCTCACAATCTGTAAGTGGAGTTGAATTGGAACTTCGAGCATTCGAAAGGGCTTGCAGAGACACTAACGATAGATGTTTCACAACAAGTCGGAAGGATAGATTGAGGATCACAAATTGTCGAAGTTCATGGTCTAAAATTAAGATTGTATTAGGGTAGTCAAGAACACGATAGACTACTTGAGACTAGCGAAACACCATACTACCTCCTACGACGGATGTCCAACGCATTCTCAAGCAAGATAGCACGTAATACGACAACGTTGTATTCAAAATATCCATATCTAGTTCGAAACGCAGTCTTCCATTCATCTCCTTCTTTGATGCGTATTAGATTGTATGCTCCATGGAGATCTATTTTTGTATAGATCTTAACTTGATTTAGCTAATCAAGAAGTCCACATATTAAAGGTAGTGGATACCTGTTCTTGATAGTAATCTTGTTGAGTCCTCGATAATCAACACACTTTGCAATGATCCATCTTTTTTCTTCATAAATAGAATTAGAGTTCCTGTCAGAGATTTAGAATGGCGTATGAAATTCTTGGCTAGATTTTCTTTAATATACTCCTTGAGTTCAGTCAACTCATTTTGTGATAAACTCGTAGATTGGTCCGAATGGTGGTTGTGCTCCTTCTTGAAGGTCAATTGAGCAATCATAGGGACGATATTCCAAGAGTGTATCCGCATTCTTTTTTTTGAATACATCTTGAAATTCTTGATATTGGCTTGGAATGCCACTTGAAGTCTTTCCACCAAAGAGAAATAGGTGTTGCATAAATAATATATGGTGATTCTTTCATAGCAAAGATATAAGAAAGCTTTTGCACCTATAAATACGGGTTTAATTGAATCTGACTTATGACTCTCTACTTGATTAACTACACTATTAGTTATACTTTTAGAGAGACTAAGAGTTAGGAAAATCCAATCTATTTGAGGTTGTATTTTTCTAACCATGATAAATCTAAAATGATTGTATTAGAGTGAGATCTAATGATATTAAATACTACAAAGCTATTATGACCATTGATTATTACTTCTATAGGAAGGATTTCGTGAGTAATATCCCCGTAAGACAATGGACGACCATCTATGACTTCTATATGAACAGTTTAGTTTTCTTTACTAAAGATATGTTATGTCTTTTAAGTAAATTCTTCATCTAAGAAATATGCCGAGGCTCTTGAATCTAATAAAGAAGAGACTTTGTAATATTTAGGTCCTAAAATAACATTTAATGTAAAACAAGGAGAGGGCTCGAGGAGAGAATAAGACCTTTACTAGATGTTGTACAAGGTTCCACCACGACGATCCCTATCAGAATTTGACAAACTCATTTTCCGACATATCATGTCCTCTTTCACCCCATACTCCTTATTTTGTGATTACGCCATTTCTTTGGACAATGTTGAGCAAGGTGTGCTTTAGTTTTCCACAATATAAACATAATCCTTCTCGACGACGACGAGTCTTTTCTTCTTGAAAGTAAGAGGTTTGAAACATACCGCATCAATTTGCATATCTTCTACTTTCAAATGTATGTATTGAAGAGGTGTTGGTGTTGCCATTGAATTATAGTAATGTTGAAGTCGGTTCTCGATCGAAATTCAAAAAGGTGATTGTCGCACTTCACAAAGAAAGTCAATTGCTTGACTCAATGTTTAAGGATTAGGTAAGTTGAGCATTAATTTTTTTACCTCATATCAGTAATCAGAGAGAAATTGGCTAATAAGTGCAGCATCATCCCACTTGATATCAGTTGCAAGTTATCGAAATTGTGAAGCGTACAACGTTACTAATTGATTGCCTTGCCGTAAAATATGGATCTTATTGGTTGCAACATGAATTGCATCATGTTTTCCATACATGGATCAAAACTCCGCTAGAAAAGTCTCTAGATTATCTAATATTGGATCTCGTCATTCAAGAAAAGATGAAAACTACGATAGTACTGAACCTGAAAGAAGCATACCAATGAATCTAACTTCAGATCCTAGAGTTGGATAGCTTTGGGGTTGAAGTTCAATCACAAGTTGTACATGATTGATAAATCCTTGAAACTTGGATTTGGTGCCATCAAACTTCTCGGGTAGGACAATTCTTAGTTCTCTAATACTAGAAGGGCATTCCACCATAGGAGAAAGGACATGATTTGGTGCAGATATTCAAGTAGCTCCAATCATTTCTATATCTTCACTTCCTGCCAATCTTGTTCTCTGTGGTGGTAAATTGAATTGATGCATCGCAAGTATTAACTCTCTCAATTGTTCTTGCATTTGTGCCATTGGACTCTTCATTTCAACAAGTTTTGCCATGATAACACTTAAAAAGATAAGATGTCTAATATCACTCAAGACAAATAGAAGACAGACTTGAGAATAAAGAAAATACTAAGGACAATATCGCTTTAGAGAGGATAATCCGCAACTTCTAATATGCTTATATCTTATCAAGAAAAGACATAACTCACTCTTAATCAAGATTAGACAAAGCTCGATATTTTAGGTGTACTCTTGTCAACTGTCAAGGACAAGAACTCGATAAAAAGAAATTCAGACAAGTAAGCCTTCACTCAAAGAAAGGTAATAAAATATAAATAAATAAGTATGTATATTGAAAGAGAAACTGGAATGGCTATTGCCAAAAGATAAGAAAACTAGAGATCCTTGAAACTAGATTAGAAGCAAGAAAGAATTGACAAGAGTAAAGAGGGCTTTACTCTTGTCTCTATATATACTATCTAACTAGAGGCTATGTGGCGACGCTCCATAGGACCTCCAATATGCTTGACTTTCAGTAAGACACATGCCTTGACTTATAAAGCAAGTTTTTCTTTATGTGGGCCATATAGTTAGCTTGATCTTCAAGCTAACAATATGTGTGGCATATGGCCAACTTGTTGACCATGTTTCTAATCCAAAAAGTCAATTAAAGATACCTATGAAGTCAAAGCAGTGTCTATGAAGCTTCTAGAAAGCTTCCATGTTAAATATTATAGAATTAACTTACTTTTACTTACTTCCACCTATTTGTATATGTAATTACTAGCTTACATGAGTATGTCCGTGACATAATGTCATATCTATACCAATGTACCAAATATTTTAACCTATTTTAGCATTGTCTTAAATCTAAGACTTCTTCCACTTCAATTTTTTTTTTTATTATTATTGACTTTTACAAGAGGTGGTGACATTTTTCTCATTCCTTATATATCCATTGTCTTATATGGCTCAAATAAAAATACATAGAATACAAGATGGATTTTCATAGATTCTAATAGGTGTAATCAATAAGCAAGTACATTGATTTGTTCACAAATGGGAAATGGTCCAAGCTTATGATAATCCAGCTTATCACAAGGACAAATAGTTTTAATATTATGACGAAGTAACCATACCTTATCCCTCACATAGGATTGAGGTTGTTCTTTATGATAGACATTTATGTTGGCTTTTTATCATTCTTGAGCTTCTTTTAATTATACCTTCATTGTTGCATGTAGCTCTGATAAGCAATTTGCCACATCTTTTGTCGTAAGATTATCAACTTTTGAAAAGTTAAAAGTGTCAAATTATGGATGATAACCATAATTGGCAAAGAAAAGTATTTGGTGAGAGAAGAATGTACTTGAATTATTATAAGTAAACCCTACCAATGGCAAAAGAATTGTCCAATCATCTTATTGATAGTTGATGGTATACCTCAAATATCGCTCCAAAACTTGATTTACCTCTTTTTTGTCCATTAGATTGACGGTGGAAAGCCAAAGATAGTTTTATATCCACCTTCAATATCTTGAAAAGAGCTTCTCCAAAATCTTAATAAAAATTATGTTTCTTTATTTGATATAATATCTTTATATAATCCATGATAGCAATAGATGTTATCAAGGAAGAGCTTAGCTATTTGTTTACATGTAATAAATTTTGTACATGGTACAAAATATGCCATCTTGGTGAAATAATCTACAATCACAAATGTGGAATCATATGAATTTGAAATTAGAAGATTTGTGATAAAATTATTGAATAAATACAATAAGGAAGACACAAGTAAGTAGAAATTAGCAAGGTTAGACATAAAAGAAGTGTGGAATGAGATACCTCCCACTTCCAATACCCTTTACTTATAGGTGGTGGTTGCTAACCAATGAGATAACTTCCATCTTCTTGATATTACATCTACTTTTATTTCATCCAACTAAATCTTAGGTTCTTTCTTAACCTAGCTGCCATCTTAACCCTAGCCACTACTTCGCTTATTTTCCTTCACTCTTTTGTTGTCCTTTGATTATTAATAACTTACTTAAGATAATACTTACTTACTTTAATAAAAATCCATAGGGACAAAAGACCATAGTCGTTCTAGTATTGATAATGGTTGGAAGAGTCTATAAAGTTGATGACAAGGAATTTTTGATCTTGAACAAACATCACATGTCTACAAAAATTCTTTAACAACCTTCTATATTTGAGGCCACTAATAATTTCTAGATATAAGCTCCAAAGTCTTATTATATCCAAAATATCTTGCTATAGGAAAATTGTGAAAAGCTTCAAGAGCACATAACTATGTTTCTCTTTTAGGAACATTTAAGCGTCCTTCAAATTAGAGTAGATTCTCTTCAAAACTCAAACTTGGAAGTATCTTGAGGCTTAGAAGAATTATTTTTAATATCATGAACAAAAAGGTCTAAGGACATACTTGCTTGGATCTGCTTGAAAAAGTCAAATCAACAATCAATGTTGATTTCATTGCTTGGAAATGAAATTATTCTAGCTTCAATAAAATTATCTTTTGTTAATCAAAAGCTGCTTCTTCTTCTTTTGGTACAAGATAAGAATGTTTAGAAAAGGCACCAAACAAATCTTATTGTTTTCCTAGCCAATAAGTAATGTTGAATTTGAATCTCGACTAAGACATATTCCAATGAACTTAGCGATGATTCAAAATATGTGTAGACATGAAATACTCAAGGTTCTTGTGATTTATATATATAGTGACTGGACTTCAAGCATCTTCTAAATAATGATGACATTCTTAAAAAGAATCCACGATTATAAGAAGTTCCTTGTCATGGATTTCATAATTAATCTTGGCTGCTAAATTTTTTTTGAATGAAAAGCTACTAGATGAAGTTTTTTATTTGCTCCTATTTGTGACAAGATTACACTCAAGGCAAAGTCAGATGCATCTGTGTCTTTAAAAAATACTTTGGAGAAGTCGACATGATGCAGGATTGGTATAGAAGTAAAAGCTTTCTTCAAAGCTTCAAATGATGCTTAAGCTTCTTTATTCCACTTAAGCTTGTTTTTACAAATTAAGCATATAAGTAGCACTCCAACTTGAGAAAAGTTCTTCATGAAGATCCTGGTAATAATTGGTAAATCTCAAAAGCATTGTACAACTCTTATTATTTTTAGAATCTTTCAATCCATAATTGGATGATTTTTTTAGAATCCATCAAGAGACTATTGTTTGAAATGTTGTATCCTAAGAAATCAACTTGAAAGAATGTAGAATACACACTTTTCTATCTTAGCGTACAATCCTGCATCTCTAAATTTTTGTAACACACAATAAACATGAACTTCATATTCTTTTATATTCTTAGTGAAGATTAAAATATCGTTTAAGTAACATATAATAAAATTATCTAGAAACTTATAAAAAAATATCATTCATAAGATATTGAAAAGCAATTAGTGCATTCATGAGTCCAAAAGGCATGACATTATATTCAAAGTATCCATACCTTGCTCAAAATGTAGTCTTCCATTCATCTCTTTCTTTAATATGGACCAAATTGTATGCTCTTCATAGATCTATTTTTATATAGATCTTAACTTGATTTAATTGATCAAGAAGTCCATATATCAAATACATAGGATATCTATTCTTAATGATAATCTTATTGAATCCTCAATAATCCACACATATTTGCAATGATCTATCTTTTTTCTTCACAAATAAGATAGGAGCTCCTGCAGAAGATTTTGAATGGCATATGAAATTCTTGACCAAGTTCTTATTAATGTACTTCTTGAGTTCAATCAACTCATTTGGTGATAAACTATAGATTGGACCAAATGGCGACTGAGTTTTTTCTTTAAGATCAATTGAATAATCATATAGATGATGCTCCATGAGAATATCTACATTTTTTTCAAAAATATCTTAAAAATCTTGATATTGACTTAGAATTTTACTTGAAAACTTTCTATCATTTAAAATGGGTATAGCGTAAATAACAAAAGATGATCATTCTTTTATAGCATACAAAAAAACTTTTACACCTACAAGTATAGGTTTGACTACATTAGACTCATGGCTTTCTACTGAATTAAAAAAATTCTTAATGATGTTTGAAGAAAAGTCAAGTTTATGAAAAATCCAATCTATGATAGAATTATACTTTTTTAGCCATGATAAACCTATAATGACCTGGATTAAAGGGAGATCTAATTTAAAATTATACCACTTTTATAACCATTTATTACTACAACTATAGGAAGTGTTTCATGAGTTACATCTCCAAAAGATAATGGATGATTGTCTATGAATTCTACGTGTAAAAATTTAATTTTTTTTACTAATTATTTATTATGACTTTTAACAAATTCTTCATCTAAAAAACAAGCTGAGGCTCTTGAATCAATTAAGGTAGAGGCTTTGTGATTATTAGATCCTAAATACACATCTATTGTAAAACAAGGAGAGGATTTTGAGGAGAGAATAGGACCTTCATTAAGAATTATACAAGATTCTAACTCCTCGATTCTTATTGTAGCTAGAAAAATTTATTTTTCGATATTTTTTCATCTTTGACAGCAATACTCCTCATTTTGTAGTTGAGTCATTTCTTTGGATAATATTGAGCAATATGCTTAGCTTCTCTATAATATAAACATAATCCTTCTTGATGATGATAAGTCTTTTCATGTTCGATAAGAGGTTTGAAACGTACTCCATTAATTTGCATATCTTTTACTTCCAAATATTTAGATTGAGAAGTCGTTGGTATCATCATTGAATTGTAATAATGTTGAAGTTTCCTTGTGCGATTCTCAAATTGAAACTCAAAAAGCCAATTATCACATTTCACAACAAAATCAATTGCTTGACTCAATGTTTGAGGATTCTATAAATTGAGCATCAATTTCTTTACTTCATATTATAATCCATAGAAAAATTGGCTAATGAGTACTGCATTATTCTACTTGATATCTGTCACTAATTGTTGAAATTGTAAAGCATATAATGTCACTGATTGATTGCCTTATCACAAGATATGAATCTTATTGGTTACAAGATGGATTACATCATATTCTCCATACATAGATCAAAACTCCATTAAGAATGCTTTCAAATTATTCAATATTAGAATACGCCATTTAAGAAATGATAAAAATCATAATAAAGCAAAATCTGAAAGTAGTATTTTAATAAACCTAAATTGTGATCCTTGAATTGGATAACTTTGAGGTTTTAGTTCAATCACCAGTTGTACCTAGTTGATGAATCCTCAAAACTTAGATCTTATGCCATCAAACTTCTGAAGAAATCTAATTTTTGGTTCTTTGAAACTTGAATGATGTTCCATTGTAGGAGCAGTAGTATGACTTGGTGTAGATATTGAAGCAACTCCAATTATTTCTATATCTTCATTACTTGATAATCTTGTTGTTTTTTGTGATGGTAGACTGAGTTGATGTATTGCAAGCATTAACTCTCTCATTTGCTCTTGCATTACATTCTTTATTTGAACAAGCTTTGCCATACTAACATAATAAAAAGAAAGGTGTCTATTTTCATAGAATATAATACTCAAGAATCAAGAAAAAATAAAAAAATAAATAAAATCTAGTAACAATATTAGTTTTAAAAAAGATAATTCGTAACTTCTAATATGCTTATGTCTTATAAAAAAAAAAGAATAATCCACTCTTAATCAAGAAAGGACAAGGCTTTGATATTATATGTATACTCTTGTCAATCTATTAAGGACACAAACGAGAAGAAGATATATAAACTCGTCAAATTTGTGTCAAAAGAAAAGTGATAAAATAGAAGAAAGAATGTACATTCAAGGAAGAACTGGAATGGCTATTGCCAAAGATTAGAAAACATAAGACTCTTAAAACTAAACTAAAAGCAAAAAAGGAGTTGACAAGAGTGAGAAAGGCTTCACTCTTGCCTCTATATATACTACTTAACTAAGAACTATGTGGCGACATACTATAAGACCTCTAATATGCGTCCAACTTGCAAGACACATGTCTAATTTATAAAGCAAGTTTCTTAGGTGTATGCCATATGTCCAACTTGTACTACAAGGGGTCAACATGTTGACACAAGGCCTCTTTGTTGGCCAAGTTTTCAACCTATCAATCACCTATAGACATGTATAAAGGCAAAATAGCATCTATAAAGCTTCTAAGAAGCTTTCTACAAGTTATTATCATATTTATCTACTTTGACTTATTTCTACCTATTCTTATTATCTAAATAATTATCAGAGTAAATATGTATGTTTGTGACATTAAGTAGAACTAATAAAATAAATTTAAAATATTTTATAAATTTTATAAATAATATAAATTATTTTTGAATATTTAATTTTGATAATTAAATAATATAAATAGAAAGTTGAATATTTATGAAGTAAAAAAAATGATAAATAATTGATTTAATAATTATAAGATAAAAAGAATCTTAATATGATATTAATTTAAAGATTTTAGAGATTTAATTTATAAAATTATAAAATAAAAATTAAATATACTAAAATATTAACTAAAAAATATTAAGATATCACCTAAAAAGAGATTATAGAGATGTAAATCAAAAGACAATAGTTGTAATAGATCCCTATATTACTAAAATAAACAAAATTATAAAGAAGTAAAAATAAAAAAATAAAAAAATAAAACGTGTAATATTGAAATATTTAAAATAATTTCTATAATTTTTTTTAAAAAAACCTTAAATAAGTTACAAATAAAATTTAACTAATTTAATCAAATCTTACATAATTCTTAAAAAAATATTTAAAAAAATAAAAAATACTATCATATTAAAATTTAATTATAAAAAATCTTTAAAAAATTAAATTAATTTATTAAATTTTAGTTATTTTAAATATTTTAAAATAATACTAATGAAAATTTAAATATTTTAAGCATAATTTTAAATTACATAATTGGATCAATTTCAAATTTTTATTTTTTGGCCTTATAAGTCTTCTATATGTTCATAATTTCTAAAAAGAGCCAACTAATAAATTAGAAAATAATTCAAAAAACCACTACTAATGAAATTTGGCTAATACCTTGAATTTCTAGATTATCTAATATTATAATATTTAGATATATGAAACTTAGAAACTAACCTCTACTTGTCTATTATAATTATCTTTTATATATGTAATCTGATATCTCTTAATTAAAATATAAAAATTAATATAAAAATTATATATTAAAGTTATTTTAAAATTATACATTAAAGTTATTTTGATAGTTTGTACTTGTTTTCAACAAAGAGGTTCTTACTATCCCAAGATCTTTTTTTTGGTATTCAAAATTACTTTTCTTTGCCTTCTTCTTATTTTAAAAATTATTATTATTTTAAAATATATCTAAAAATTATTACCATATAATTTTTAAATAAAAATTTTAAAAAGAAAAATTAATAGAGCCTAATTTTTTTTACTCAAGAAAAATTTTTTAACAACTAAAAATAAATAAAGAATTAAATATTGAGATATTTTTATACATCAAAAAAAACTTTGGTAAAATTTGGTATGACCTCTTTGTAGACTTTTTATTTTTTATAGGTTTTTAAAAATACTATAATATTAGCATATATACTAAAAAATCTTTTATATATGTAATATATCTTAATTTGATATAAATAATTATGAATTATTTTCTAATTATTTTTCTTATTTTACTTCTATCTAAGAATTCTTTTTCTTATTATTTTTAAAGTAATGAATATTATTGGTATCAAATGTATTCGTTTGAAGATAAATTAAATCCTTAATTATAATTATAAAGTATCCTTAATTAAATTATTTTTTATATTTAGTAGGATGAAGTAAGTTGTATAGTAAAAAAAATTTAAATAAGATAAAATAGAAAAGAAAAACTGAAGAAAAACAAACTCTAAAACTACGTATAATGTTTTATTAGATTTGCATATGATGTATAGTAAAAATAAAAATAAAAAATAAATATTTATATAAAATATTCTTTAATATTTTTAATCGTGAAATAATATTAAATCCAACTTCTTAAAGAAAAAGTATGATAATTTGAAGATAAGAATCAAAAAATGATAATATGAGGGAATTGGGATTTACCTTAAGGATAAATTGATTATGTGATCAATGATTTGAGCTTCAACAAGATTCAAAAGTGGTATTAAGGATATTCTGGCACAACAAGACCTTAGAGTCATCTTTATAATTATGTGTAAGGAGCTGCAACTTGTTTGAAACATGCACACCCAAATTCCTACTTGCAATTGGTTATTGTAGTTTCTTCTAATAAAATTACTAGTTCTGCAAATTTTACTGTACCATGGTATTTTAGAACACACAATTAGCCAAATAACATCAAGATACCTTTAAATCTTATTCTAATTATTCATATTAGCCTCTAAAAGTAATAAAACTATCTTTTTATAAAAACGTGTTCTAATGTATGCTAAAATTCTGAAACAAAATTTAAATAAATATTAAATAAATATTAAATATTTTAAGATGCTAATAGAAAAATTTATTATACCTTTTAAAAACTTAGAAATCATTTACAGAAACAATAGTAATTAAATTAAAAAATAAAATTCTATTTTCTACATAAATTACTATTAAGTTTAGATATTTTTTTATGCTTCTTCTATCTACTAAATATTTTTTTATAAATTTTTAATAAGTACTAAAACATGGAAAAGACCACTTTAGACATTGATTCGAAGGACTAAACACTATTATCACAAAGAAGAGAAAATACTTAATCAACTAGGATAATTACTACAAAAAGTTTTTAAAATTTTATTTTTATAATTATTAGTTCAATGAGATTCTTATAATCAATAAAATATCCTAAATCCTAATCAATACTTAGAAAATATTTGAATATATAACTTAATATTTTCTTATCATAATATTAAAATACTATTTTGGACAAAACCACCAATTAAAATGGAATTATAGGACCCATAATCTGTGGTAGTAAAATTTATTTATTTTTAATCTATTATTTTTTCAAAAAAAATATAATTTTTTGATATTTTAATATAATTTCTAGTAATAAAATTATAAAAATATATTTTAACTTTATAAAATCTATATCTATTATTAAATTTCTATTAATCTCAAAAAAAATGAAAGATTTTGTATTAATAATGTCTTTATCTTATCTATAAGATGTAAATACCTTGTGATATTTGTAAGAAATAACTTAATATTTTCCACATATTATTTTATATATTTTATAGCAAAGCCAAGTCTATGGCATTTAATGCTTTTGAAAGAATTTTTTAATATTAAAAAAATATTTAAAAATATTCTTTTCAACTTATTTTATATTTTTTATATTTTTTTATTTTTACCTCCATGTATTTAATTCATATTGATAGATGGAATAATGTAAATAATGCAATAAATCTTTAATCTTAGAAATATTCTATTTAATTTTTTTTTATCATAATAATATTTTATTTAAGTTGATGAGCTAAGTATGAAGCCAAAGCAGTAAAATCAAGTATCAAAGCTAAATATATAGCCATAGCTAAATTATTAAAAAAATCAATATTACTACAATTTTTATTGAAAAACTTAGATATGTAATATTATTGTTAATAAAAATTTAATTACTATTAATAATTATAAAAAAATATTTTATATTGATTAAAGAGGTTGTTAAAAAATATATAAATATACGAATATATATATATTAGATAGATACAAAAAATTATATAAATTATTCTAATCTATTTTATCTTCTTCTTCCTATATAAAACATATAAATTTTCCATTACTCTCATTGTATTATATTTTTATTATTAGTTTTAATACATTATTTATTATATGACTTCTATTTTTTTAAAGATTTTTGCTTTTATTCTTAGAGTATGTATTTAGTCTATCTTTTTTATAGTCTTAAATTCTTTCTAATTTTTGCTAGATGTTGCATATTTAAAAGCTTTTTTGGCATATGGTATAGAATTTTTATACTTGTTATTTTTTTTCCAATGCTCAAAAGTATCTTTTAAATACTTCTTCTATCAGTTTCTTTTCTTTCCAATGCCTATCAAGATCTATAAATTATTTCTTTTTTGGAATGCTTTTTAGACCTTCTAAATTGTATAAATTAGTTCTAAAACTCAATATCTATCCAAGCATGGGTCTATATTTTATAATACTAATTATAAATAATTGGATCTTTTAAAATATAAAATTTATCTTATATAAAGATTTTTTGAATTGAATGTATAATAATTTTATAATTCTTTTTTTGTTATAAGATGATTTAATTCAATGTTTCTTTTAACATAATAAAAATCAACTATATCAAAAAGAATATGGTTTTTGGTAATGTAAAATCTATCCAAATTTTTCAAATACTAATGTTAACATATTATATTACACCATAACATCTACTTGTTACAAAATAGTCTTTTGATTGTAGTCTTCTCTTTGCAAAACTACATGCAATTTCTTCTTCCTTGACTAAAACTTTCTTTCAATTAGAAAAAAAATGTAAAGTAATAAGAAAATCGAATCTAAAATCTTGTCGAATAGTCTTAACATTGATAGAAAGTAACAAGAACAAATTTTTATGTTATCCATCACATCAACTCAAAGTTGTTTAAATTCATTATATTTGTTCAAGGAATAGATGTTATCTACATTAATAATAAGAAAATTGAATCTAAAATCTTGTCAATAAATTCTAAACTTCTACTATAAATTAATGAAACCATGTCATCTATCAAAGGTTTGGAGTAAAAATAATAAAACATATCTTAGCAGATCCCTCTAACTCGAATTCCATTTGGTTTCAATAAAAAAATAAATATATATCTATATATATATATATATATATATCATTGTGCAAACTTTCTGATGTAAAAGACGCCTTCGGTCACCAGGATCATTTCAAGGTTTCAACTTGCTTGTCATAAACTAGTGATTTTGAATTCATATTACGTAGCAAAAGGGTTGTTGGATGAAGACGCAACTCTGTGTATCAGATCTCCTCATTGCGTCTTTCGGATAGAGTGGCTCCAAAGATAACAACTCATTGCTCCGGTTCGGTGATTAGAGCACATGTGACTTAGATTTAAAAACTATCACAATCTCTGCTTAAACCTATCCAGCAGATTCCTCACTGCCTTCCTAGTTCCCTTAAAGTCAACACCAATTACCGACTGATGCACAAGACAAAGTTAACAATAGCAACCGAGTAAACTTCAGTTTCCAAGAAACAAGCATTGCCAGACTGCTTCGGTCCAATTTCACAACTGAAGGCTCTGAATAATCACCACAGCTTATCGCAAATGCAGAAATGGCTAAAAACAGATGCCTTACCACCGATCCTGCTGGCTGGGAGGGTTGCAACGTTCATTTTGCATTCCGCACAGCAGCACTACTTATACCCTCCCAATCGCCCTGCCATTCATCACCACTCGGCCAGCTTTGCGGGACCGGAGGGTGTCCCAGTCCTGAAGCACTGGCTGCATATGTGTCATATTTCACGCACCTAGGATTCTCAAGTATAACGCTACCGTCATTGGGTTATAAGTCCTCTGTACACAGTCGAGATCAAAGTTGTTACCGTCTTATTCTGCCTCGTCTTGGTTGATGCTTGGTTAGAGATACTGACGTTCTTGCATGCATTGTTCAGCATTGGTGTCTGTAGTGGTTGAGAAAATAGTTGAGCTGGATTAACATCGCGTTTCAGTCTTGGATTCAAAGTTTGTTTTCCAGGTGCGACGGTGACAATGGGTTTGTCGAAAACCACTCTCGTGGTTCTGGTAACGCTCCAATGCCTGTTGTCATGCGCATACCTTGTGGCGGCCCAGGGCAGTTGGGCTCTGTTGAACAAAAATGCGGGTATATCGTCAATGCATACTGCGGTTACGCACATGAACACAGTCATCATGCTTGATCGTACCAACATTGGGCCCTCCGCCATCAAGCTCCCCGACGGTCGCTGCCGCAAACAGCCTGCGGAGCGCATCTCCAAAACTGATTGCTATGCGCACTCCGTGATGTTCAACCCGGCGAACAACCAGGTCCGCCCGTTGTATGTGTACACGGATACGTGGTGCTCATCAGGGCAGTTCTTCGACAATGGGAGAATGGTGCAGACTGGGGGTGACTTCGAGGGCAACAGGAAAATCAGGACTCTGCAACCATGCGGCGCTGGAGGTAATTGTGACTGGGTTGAACTCGGAGAGAACCTCGCAACCGGCCGCTGGTATGCCTCCAACCAGCTTTTGCCTTCTGGTATTCGGCAGATCATTGTCGGAGGACGCAACACGCCCTCGTACGAGTTTTACCCCAAGAGGAAAGCCGGAGAAGGCTTCTTCAACTTGGGCATGCTGGGAGGATACAACAACCTTTACCCGTTCGTGTATCTGTTGCCGAACGGAGATCTTTTCATTTTCGCGGTCAGAGATTCCGTGCAACTGAACTGGAACTCGGGCAAGGTGGTGAGGGGATATCCTCAGATTCCTGGAAACCCCCGTAACTACCCTTCTGCTGGATCTGCTGCCATGCTTCCCTTGACATGGCAGACGAACTTCGGGTTCGCGGAGATCATGGTGTGCGGAGGCGCAGCCACTGGTGCCTCGAATTCTGGAAATGCGAACGCACCCGCGTCGGCCAGCTGCGGGAGAATTGTGGCCACCGCCGGAAAGCCCAACTGGGCTATGCAGAACATGCCAATTCGGCGTGTTATGGGCGACATGATCAATCTGCCGACCGGAGATATTTTGATCATCAACGGTGCCCAGAACGGATATCAGGGATGGGGGATGGCCAACAACCCTGCCTTGAACCCAGTGAACTACAACCCCACGAAAAAGCAGTTCCAGGTGTATGCGAAGACCAACATTCCCCGCTTGTACCATTCCACCGCAAACTTGCTGGCTGACGGAAGAGTGCTCCTGGCTGGAAGCAACACCCACCAGTTCTACACGTACAATGGACAGTACCCGACTGAACTGCGAGTGGAGGCGTTCTCTCCTCCTTACTTGGGTGCAGGGTGAGTCTCTGACCTGGACGTCCCACAGATTGTCCTTATCCTTTGTGATGCATTGTTCTGTTGTGCGGAATGATGGCGGCGTGCACGTTAGGCTAACTTGAAGGACTGTTTGATGATGATGATGATGATGTCCAGATTCAACGGTGTGAGGCCTGCCATCCAAGGGTATCCCAAGTTTATTAAGTACAAGCAGGTGTTCGTCATGACCTTCACTGTGGGCAAAAGAGTGGGCGGAGTGGAGGTGAACATGAACAGCGCTCCCTACGTGACGCACTCCTTCGCGCAGGGTCAAAGGCAGATGAAGTTGAAGACGTCAGTGCCTGCAAAGGCGGGCAATGCCTGGTCGGTGCAGGTGACTGCAGTCCCCGGAAACACCATCGCCCCTCCCGCATACTACCTCCTGTTCGTGCTCCAGAACGGCATTCCCTCCAAGGGTGTGTGGGTGAAGCAGAACAACTAACTGCGCCTTCACGACGACTGCCGCAGTGTAGTGAAAGCTCGGTGTAGAATACTGAACTGGTGAATAGATGGATCGAAGTGTTATTTTTCTGTGCCAGCCGTTCTAGGACTTGTAGTTGTTGTTGGAGGCTGGACTGCCGCGACGCAGGCGCCAAGGTAGAGTTGCGAGTGTGTCGAAGGTCTGCTGAGCGTCTGCTGGTGGCTTGTGGAGTGTCGGATTTTGTTCGGTAGATAAATGCGAGGATAGTGGGGATCTTTGTAAATTGAGCACGGATGTGGTACATGGGGCGATCAGAAGTCCAAGAATGAGTGGTTATTGTGTTCAGAGACAATAAAAAGGTGGGCCGTAGCGCTGTCCTGCTGCCACCGCAGCAGACAGTTGAATAAAGCTGGGCTTCACCGACGAGGTGAGGTTGAGGTCTAGCACGGGGTGAGATTGAAGGTCGTCCATCGACTACGAAGTCCAAAAGGTCCGGGGTAGGAGGTTTCTTATACAGAGAGGCTGTCGATGGACCAGGTTGAATAATTTAGATACCGCAGCCGCATGAACAATGTGCGTGAGTGGCGGTGATAGATTTTTTTTTCTTTCCAAGGTCGCCTGGAGTCAACCAGGGACTGGGCCTTGGAAGACAATAAGGGCCCGATGGGGCCATGTATTCTTCGCAAACGCAATTTATTCATTCTGCTGCAGAACACACCCTGCTTGTTCTGTTTTCATTTTCTTCTCATTCGTTTGTCATGGGATGGAGAGCTCAGCTCGCACACATTAAACATGTTTTGTCCTGTAAATCGGTCGTTGTGCACATGGGTTTAGTCCTTGTTAGCTCGATCAGTTTTGTTTTGTCGTTGGTATCAGTCCGTGGGAGCTTGATCTTTGATGTCATGCAACATTAGTTGGTTGGATGCAACCAAAACAGAATGTAGTAAAACAGAACCAAGTTGGTAAGGTGGGTGTGTTTGACATTTACAATGTTGAAAACATTTCGAAAGACATTCTTGTCGGAGTAACATATGACAAGAACTATCATGCTTATTTGAACTGCATTTTTTTTTTGGGAAAGGAACAGCTAAAACTGATTGAATATGATGACATACATGTGAACGGTATGACCAGTAATAATCATAGAATACCAAGTGATTCAATCCAAATTCAAAGTTTTTTGTACTATGTTTTGTAACAGATGTTGGTTTTGCATTCAGTGTTGTTTCTAGATATGATTTACAATTACTGTTGTCGCAGTTGATTGAGTTAGTAACTGGTTGTTGATTTTTGCAGTATATTTTTGCTCTGTGTTTTTTTCTTTTTTATTTTGGGGATATTATTTGTCTGTCATATGTGTGTTTTTTCTTTTTGTAATAGTTTTATTAAATGATGGTTTTTTAATATTTATTTAAAATGATTTATATTAAAGTTTAGGATGAACTCTATATATCGATATTTGTATACATGCACTATACAATTGGACTTAGCATAAAGTTATCTTTTTAAAAAATATTTGTTAAAATCCTATAATTTTTTTTATTACAAAGTTATATTAGAATTATATATATTTTCAAATAAAATATAGTTTTAATATGTAGTTTTACACATTGTCTTCACAAATATAGATTCTATATAGCTTAAGCAAGATTATGATTTTATCTATTTTTATAATTAATTATAGTTTAAAATATCTATTGGAAAAAGAATGGTCCTTTGTATACAATCTGATTTAAAAAAGGCATATTATACTAAATATTTTGGACTTTTTTTATTCATCTACAATTTATACTTCATTTGTTAGTCTTAACAAGTTAACCTTGAGACTACAATTAACTACCAAATAGAAGGATCTTAATTGAGTAAAAAATAATTAGAATATATATGATTCTTAAGTAAGAAAAATGTTTTGCTTTAAAGAATAGATTTTCTAATAGTATTTTTGGAAGGTAAAGTATTAATTAGCTTTAAAAATAAGTTTGGATTTAATTTTAGTTTTGACATAAAAAATTATACAATAGTAATAAGTTGATTGCTTATACTAAAGAATTAACCATCTTTAGAGTATATTAGTTTTTAATTTGAATATACATTTATTTCATGAGTTATTTATTTTCTTGGTCATTGTTAGATATACAAACAGTAGGTAAAAATAATCATATAGTCTTGAATATTTTAAGCTAAAGAAGGAATATTCAAGGTAAATTATAGTATGGACTTATTCTTTGTTGTAGAGTTGTTTTGGAAATACCTAAAGATAAAAGAATTTTCAACTAATATCTTCAAATTAATCTATACTTTAATCATAGCAACCTTATTTTTATCTATCTTATATAATATCTTATATTTTACAATCTAAATACTTGAGAAGAAAAAGAACGTTTTTATTTAAGCCAATGTATTATATCAATATAACAAAAACTAACAATGTGAGAGAACTCTAATTGAAAAAAGTTTCTTAAAGAAAGATACCAAGTCATCAATATAATAGAGTGTTTTTCAACCAAAAGAATTATTTAGAGATTATACTATTATAATTTAAATATTTTATTATATAAAAAAATTAAGAATTAGATATTTAATTTAAAGCATTAAGTATCAAGGATACAAATTGGAAGAAGATACATAAACTCATGGAATTTGTGTCAAAAGAAAAGTGATAAAATAGAAGTAAGTATGTATATTGAAAGAAGAACTGGAATGACTATTGTTAAAGATTAGAAAACATATGACTCTTGAAACTAAACTAAAAGCAAGAAAGGAGTTGAAAAGAGTGAAAAAGGCCTCACTTTTGCCTCTATATATACTACTTAACTAAGAACTATGAGGCGACATGCTATAGGACCTTTAATACACATCCAACTTGCAAGACACATGTCTACTTTGCAAAGCAAGTTTCTTAGGTATGCACCATATCTCCAACTTGTACTACAAGGGATCAACATGTTGAAATGTGGCCTCTTTTTTGGCTAAGTTTTCAACCTATCAATCACCTATAGATATGTATAAAGGCAAAGCAGTGTCTATGAAGGTTCTAAGAAGCTTTTACAAGATAATGTCATATTTATCTACTTTGACTTACTTCTACCTATTCTTATTATCTAGATAATTATTAGGATAAATATGTATGTACATGATATTATTCCCCTTTTTAGAGACGAGTTCCTTAAGGAGCAGTAATTACATGTTCATGAAGTCCAAGATGTGCCAAATTGTATTTGCTATGTACTTTGATCTTTGTTGCCTTTGAAGATATTTGATAGGTTCTTTCAACCATCAATATTGTTCTATACTTGTCAAGGACATGAATCTCAAAGAAATAAAATCCTTGATACACTCTTATATTACTAAAGAGAACTAAAAAGTCACTTAAAAGGTAATGTAATATTAACTAGAATGACTATTGCCAAAAATAAAAAGACTAAAAAGTCTTGAAATAAGACTAAAGACTACAACATCATTGTCAAGAGTAAAGAAGGCTTTATTCTTGCCTCTATATATACTCTTAACTAAGAGTTACATAGCAATATCCTATAAGACCTCCAAAACGTGTTGACTTTGCTAGCTACATGTCTTAACTTGCAAGGCAAGTTATCTATGTATGCGCCACATTGTTAGCTTGTTCCACAAGCTATTACATGGAATTAACTTGTTCCACAAGCTACCAATATGTGATTAATTTTTTGACCAAGTTTCTATCCTATAAATACATCTAAAGACCAAAACCATGTTTATAAAGCTTTTAAGAAGCTTCTCTAGAAGACTTTATGAAATTAATTTATATTTATCTATTTCTACATAATTATATAAGTAACTATTAGAATAAATATATATGTCCATGACATTATCTTCTCTTCTAGGGATGAATTTCATAAAGAGCGGTCTTCATATATTGAAGAAGTCCAAGATGCGGCGAGTTGTATTTACCACATACTTCGATCTTTGCTCTCTTTGAAGATGGTGGATAGGCCCTCTCAGCCATCAATAGTGTCCCATACTAGGGTAGATAGGCCCTCTCATCCATCAATAGTGTCCCATACTGGGGTGGAAAGACCACCGTATTATCTGGTCATTGTTGAGGCCTTCGTAATTTCTTTCAAATAAAACATTTGAAACACCATCAAGATTTGTTCCTACCTCTAATAAAATCACCAAATACTAGAAGTCTCTTCTAAGGTGGTGATATCAAACTCATTATATCTTGCCATTTATTCAAGTAAGGACATGTCGTTCTTGAAGATCTTCATCTCGATTTCATCATCTTGAAGGTTGTAACAATCACAATATTTCATCTGGTAAGTCCGCAAATAAAAGCCCTTGAGTTGAATTTGTTAGTTGTTGGTTCTCCATCTCTTTAGTATCACAAAATACATAAGATATAAAGAAAGATAGAATTTAGAATATTATCTTTTTTTGATCTTATTTCTTTTATAGCAAAGATTTGTTATTCTTTATCTTCATATAGATGGATTTTGTTTATGAAAAGCTTCAACTCTCTTTGTTATATTTACAAGATTCTTTGATGGCTCTTATGTGCATTCACTAATATCATATCCATGCTAATGAACAAGATATTCCAACCTATTTCAGTGCTACCTTGAGTCTAAGACTTCTTCCACTTCAAACTCTTAATTATTATCCACTTCCATAGGAAGAGGTGGCATTTGTCTTCTTTCCAAAATATTCACTATCTTATATAGCTAAAGAAGGGATACATGAAATATATGGTGGATCTTCATAGCCTCTGATAGATATAATCGATAAGCAATAAGATTGATTTGTTCACAAATAGAAAAAGATTCCAATGTAAAATAGTCCAACTTATTACATTATGAGTAGTCTTGATATTGTGAAAAAGTAACTATACCTTGTCACCGATGTTGAATTGTAGTTGCTCCTTACGATAGGCATCCGCATTGGTCTTATGCCATCCTTGAACTTTTTTAAATTGTATTTTTATTATTGCATGTAGCTTTGATATATAATTTGCTAAACCTTCTGCTGCATGATTATCAACTTTTAAAAAGTCAAAAGTATCAAGTTGTGGATGATAATCATAATTGACGAAGAAAGGTATTTGTTAAATAGAAGAATGTATTGAATTACTAAATGCAAACTCTATCAATGGCAAAAGAGTTGTCCAATCATCTTAATGATAGTTGATGGTACACCTCAAACATTGCTCCAAAATTTGATTCACTCATTTCATTTGCCCATCAGTTTGAGGATGAAAAGATAAAGAAAGCTTTATATCCATCTTTAGAATCTTCAATAGAATTCTTCAGAACCTTGATACAAATTGAGTCCTTCTATCTAATATAATATCCTTTAGCAATCTATGATAGTGATATATATTGTCAATAAAAAGCTTAGCTATTTCTTAACCTAAAATAGATTTTGTACATAGTACAAAATGTGCCATTTTGGTGAAGCAATCTATGATTACAAATATAGAGTCATATGAATCTGAGATTGGAAGATCCATGATAAAATCTATGGAAATAAAAGACTATGGTTGTTCTAGAATTAGTAACAGTTGAAGAAGTCCATAAGATCGATAGCGAGGAGTTTTGGATCTTGAACAAGTATAACATGATTGTACAAAGTCTTTGATTGCCTCTCACATTTAAAGCCACCAAAAATCTGTTGATATTAGCTCCAAAGTCTTATTATAACTAAAATGTTTGACTGTTGAAAAATCATGACGAGTTTGAAGGACATATAATCATGCCTCACCTTTTAGAATATATAGGCAATCTTCAAAATATAGTAGGTTATTCTTAAATTCAAACTTTGAAGTATCATAAGACTTAGAAGAAATATTCTTGATATCATAAACAAAAAAATCAGAAGACATACTTGATTGAATTTGCTTAATAAAAGTTGAATCAATAGTCAATGTTGATTTTATTGCTCAAAGATAAAAATGCTTGGACTTCAAGAGAATCATTCTTTGTTGATCAAAAGATGCATCTTCTTCTTTTGGTACAAGATAAGAATATCTAAAAATGGCATCTAATAGACCTTGTTATTTTTTGGATCGATAGTGATCTTGAAATTGAATTTGGATAAAGACATGCTCCAACAGGCTTGATGACGATTCAAAATACATACTAACATAAAGTACTTGAGGTTCTTATGATCTGTATACATAGTGACTAGACTTGAGGCGCCTTCTAAATAATGAGACCATTCTTGAAATAAATCCATGATTGCAAGGAGCTCTTTGTCATCGATCTCATAATTAAACTTGGCTACTGAAAATTTCTTGGAATGATAAGCTACTAGGTGGAATTTTTTATTTATTTCCATTTATGATAACATGACAGTTATAGCAAAGTCTGACATACCTATTTTTATAAAAAATACCTTAGAAAAGTCGATGCAATGCAAGATTGGTACAAAAATAAATTCCTTCTCTAAAACATCAAATGATACTTTTGCTTCTTTATTCCACTCAAGTTTGTCTTTATAAGTCAAATGTATAAGTGGAGCTGCAACTTGAAAAAAGTTCTTGATGAAGATTTGATATTAATTAGTAAAGCCTAAAAAATATTGCATATCTCGTATTATTCTTAGAATCTTCCAATCTATGATAGCTTGGAGCTTCTTAGGATCCATCATAAGGCCTTCATTGGAAATGATGTATCCTAAAAAGTCAACTTGAGTAGTAAAGAATATGCACTTTACCGACTTGGTATATAATCTTGCATTTCTAAATTTCTATAATATGCAATAAACATGAAGTTCATGTTCTTCTATATTCTTAGAATAGATTGGAATGTCATCTAAATAACAAATGACAAAATCATCTAGAAACTCACAAAAAATATCATTCATAAGATATTGAAAAGGACTCATTGCATTTGTGAGTCCAAAAGGCATTACATTATATTCAAAATATCCATATCTAGTTTGAAAAGCAATCTTCCATTCATCTCATTCTTTGATACAAACTAAGTTTTATGCTCCTCGTAGATTTATTTTAGTATAGATCTTTGCTTGACTGAGTTGGTCAAGAAGTCCTGAAATCAAAGATAAAAGATACCTATTTTCAATAGTGATCTTATTGAGTCCTTGATAATTCACATACATCTGTAGAGATTTGACTTTCTTCTTCATAAATAAGATAGGAGCCCCAGTTGGAGATTTAGAATGGCATATGAAGTTCTTTGCCAAGTTCTCATTAATATATTCTTTTAATGGAGGCAACTCAATCTACGATAAGCTATAGATTGGTTTGAATGGTGGTTGAGCTCTTTCTTACAAATCAATTGAACAATCATAAGGTCGATGCTTAAGAAGAATATCTACATTGTTCTTTTAAAAAATATCTTAGAATTCCTCATATTGACTAGGAATAACACTTGACATTTTTTCATCATTGGAAATGGATATAGCATATATAGCAAAAGATGATCCTTATTTTGCAGCATTCATAAAAGCTCTTACACCTACTAGTAAAAATTTGGATATACTAAACTTATATACTTCTACTTTATTAACTTAATCTTGGATTATACTACCAAAGAAGTTAAGGCTACAAGAAATCCAATATATTTGAGGTTTATATTTTTCTAGCCACGATAATCTTAAAATAACTGGATTGGAGGGAGATCTTATTACATTGAATATTACTATATTATTATGATCTTTAATTGTTACATCTAAAAGAACAGTCTCATAGATAATATTTTCAAAAGACAACAAATGACCATCTATAACTTCTACATGTATGAGTTTAGTTTTCTTCACTATAAGTATTTTTTTGATTTTTGAGAAAATCTTTGTCTATAAAATAAGTTGAGGCTCTTGAATCTAATAAGGCAAAGACTTTGTGATTTTTAGGTCCTAAACACACATCTATTATAAAACAAGGTAAGGGATCAAAGAAAAAAATAGGACCTTTACTAGGTGTTGTATATGATTTCAGCTGCACAATTCTTATTGTAGCTAGAAAAACTTGTTTTTCGACAGATTATCTTCTTTGGTAATTGTGCTCCTCATTTTATAATTGTATTGCTTCTTTAGACAATTTTGAGCAGTGTGCTTAGTTTTTTCACAATATAAATACAAATCTTAATGGTGACATCAAATCTTTTCTTGTTCTATGAGAGATTTAAAATATATCGTATCAATTTACATTGGTTCTAGCTTTAATGAATATGTTTTAGAAAAATTGAAAGATGGTGCCATTACTTGACTTGTTTGTTTTCAGTCAAGTCTTTATTCTTGATGCCTTTGAAATATTTGATTGTCGCATGCAATGGCTTAAGTAATAAATTATTCCAAAGATTCTACTTTTGGCATTATTAATAACAAATATTTGATGCTATCCTTCAATCCAGATTGAAATTGATTGATAAGTGCTTTGTTATTTCAATCCACATCGTAAGCAAGGTTTTGAAATTCAGCAGCATATGTGGTGGTTGATAGTAATCCTTATTGTAAAGATAAGAATTTAGCCTCTACTACTTAATCTCGATTACTTTCTCCAAATGTGGTTGTAAATACTTTTAGGAACAAATAAAGGAGTTGCAAATCTTTTTTCATTAAAGTTACAAACTAAAAGAAAACACTTCCTGATAGAAGTGTGCCCATGAATCAAACTTGAGTAAATCCATTAAGGTATTGGAAAGGATGCAACCTTAGATAGAACTTGAATTTTTGCAAAAATCCTCGAAATTTTGATCTTGTTCTATCAAACTTCTCAAGTATACTAAACCTTATTCCTATCATACTTGTAGAAGCAAAACTTCCAAGATTTGGTTGTGAGGTCGATCTACTTGCTTCCTTCAATTGCACAACTTCTTGCCACAGACTCTGAAATTCTTTCATAGGCATAGGCATAATATTTCCATGATTCATATTAAAAATGTTTAAGATTTCCACTGTAAGAGTGTTGATAAGCTCATGAAGATCTGAAATAGTTGTAAATCTATTCTTGCTTCTTCTACGAGTAGCATCTATAATCTTTTCTTCCATAGACAACTCAAACAAATCTAAAAGGTTAAATTAGAAGATGGTAATCCGCAACCTCTAATAAAAATTTCTACAAAGAGGGATAATCCACTGTCTTTAAGAAAAAGATCACTATAAGATTTTTTTTTTTTTTAAAGGTGGGTAGTCCATAACCTTCAAAACACAACAATAGAAGTGAGATAATCTACTCACTTCTAAAATAAGACAAAAAAAAATATGTTAGCACTCTTATCAAACTATCAGGGATATAAATCTGAAAAAAAAAAAATCTTCAATATAGTCTTGTGTCAATGAAGAGAACTAAAAAGTCACTCAAAACGTAATGTAATATTAATTAGAATAACTATTGCCAGAAACAAAAAAATTAAAAAGCCTTGAAATAAGACTAAAGACTAGAATCGCATTGATAAGAGTGAAATAGGCTTTACTCTTCCTTCTATATATATTCTTAACTAAGAGCTACATGGCAATGTCCTATAAGACCTCTAAAATAAGTTGACTTTACTAACTACATTTCTTAACTTATAAGGTAAGTTATCTATATATGTGCCATATAGTTAGCTTATTCCATAAGCTATTATATAGAATTAACTTATTTCACAAGCTACCAACATGTGATTAACTTGTTGACCAACTTTTTATCCCATAAATACATCTAAAGTCCAAAATCATGTTTATGAAGCTTCTAGAAAGCTTTCCTAGAAGATTTTATGAAATTAATCTATATTAACCTACTTCTATATAATTATATAAGTAACTATTGAAGTTAATATATATATATCCATGATAAATCCAAGGCAAGAAGACCACCTTGATATTTGATCATTATTAAGGCCTTCATAACTTCTTTCAAACAAAACATTAATAATACCATCAAAACTAATTCCTACCTCCAAAAGTATCACTAAATACCAAGAGTCCTTTTTAAGGTCATGGTATCAAATGCATTGGATCTCACCATCTATTCAAAGAAACAAATATCATTCTTCAAGATCTTCATCTCGATTTTATTGTCTCGAAGGTTGTGATAGTTACAATATCTCATGTGGTAGCTCAGTAAATGATAGCTTTTGAGTTAAATCTACTGATTGTTAGTTCACCATCTCATAAGTAATAAAAAATCCAAAGAAACAATTATACAAGATAGAATGAAATCTCCAATGGACTTGCTTTGCTTTATAGCAAAGAATTTCTTGACTCTTCATCTTAGTTTTGATGGATGTTGATAAAAAGCTTTAACTTTGATAGATGTATTTGCTAGATTCTTAGATGGCTTCCATGTATATTCATTAATGTGTCAAGGACAAGAACTCGATAAAAAAGAAATTTAGACAAGTAAGCCTTCATTCAAAGAAAGGTAACAAAATATAAATAAATAAGTATGTATATTGAAAGAGAAACTGGAATGGCTATTGCCAAAAGACAAGAAAACTAGAGACCCTTGAAACTAGACTAGAAGCAAGAAAGGAGTTGACAAGAGTGAAGAGGGCTTCACTCTTGTCTCTATATATACTATCTAACTAAGGGCTATATGGCGACATTCTATAGGACCTCCAATATGTGTTGACTTTGTAGGACACATGCCTTGACTTACAAGGCAAGTTTTTCTTTGTGTGGGCCATATAGTTAGCTTAATCTTCAAGCTAACAACATGTGTGGCACATGGCCAACTTGTTGACCACGTTTCTAATCCAAAAAGTCAATTAAAGACACCTATGAAGTCAAAGCAACATCTATGAAGCTTCTAGGAAGCTTTCATATTAAATATTATAGAATTAACTTACTTTTATCTACTTTTACTTACTTCTACCTATTTGTATATGTAATTATTAGCTTACATGAGTATGTCCATGACATTATCCCCCCTTCTAGGGACGAGTTCCACGAGGAGCGATCATCATATGTCGAAGAAATCTATGATGCAATAAATTATATTCGCCACATACTTTGATCTTTGTTCTCTTCGAAGATGATTGATAGGGCCTCTCAACCATCGGTAGTGTCCCATACCAGGGTGGGAAGACCACCCAGTTATTTGATCATTGTTGAGGCCTTCATAACTTCTTTCGAATAGAACATTTGGAACACCATCAGGAGTTGTTCCTACTTCTAACAAAATCACCAAACATCGGGAGTCCCTTCCTAAATCGTGATACCAAACGCGTTGTATCTCGCCATCTATTTGAGGAAGAATATGTTTTTCTTGAAGATCTTCATCTCAATTGCGTCATCTTGAAGGTTGTGACAATTGTAATGTCTCATCCGGTAGGACAACAAATGAAGGCTCTTGAGTCAAATCCACTGGTTGTTGGTTCTCCATCTCCTGAGCATCACAACTACAAAGAAGCTACGAACAAGGATTGAAAGTAGAATGTTATCTTGCCTAGATGTTGTTTCTTTTATAAAGAAGGTTTTCATCTTCATTTTGATGGATGTCGTTGATGAAAAGCCTCCATTGCCTTTGCTGCATTTACAAGATTCTTTATTGGCTCCCATGTGCATTCACTAATATCATATCCGTGCCAATGGACAAGATATTTCAATTTATTTTGGCGCCGCCTTGAATCTAAGACTTCTTCTACTTCAAACTCTTCATTATTGTCCACTTTTATAGGAAGAGGTGGAGCTTGTCATCTTCTTGGTATGTCCACTCTCTTGTATGGTTCAAGAAGAGATACGTGGAATACTAGATGGATTTTTATTGACTCCAGTAGATATAAATGATATGCAACTGGATTGATTTGTACAGAAATAGAAAATGGTCCTAGCCTTCGATAGTCCAACTTGTCACAAGGATGAGTGGTCTTGATATTACGATGAAGTAGCCATACCTTATCACCCAAGAGGAATGGTGGTTGTTCCTTTCGATAAACATCCGCATTGACCTTTTGTTGTTCTTGAGCCTCTTTTAACTGCGCCTTCATTGTTGTATGTAGCTCTGATAAATGAATTGTCAAATCTTTTGCAACAGGATTATCAACTTTTGAGAAGTCAAAAGTATCAAGTTATGGATGATAACCATAATTAGCAAAAAAAGGTGTTTGTTTTGTAGAAGAATGTACCATATTATTGTAAGCAAACTCTGCCAATAGCAAAAGAGTTGTCCAATCATCTTGTTGGTAATTAATGGTACATCTTAAATATTGCTCCAAAACTTGATTAACACGCTCCGTTTGTCCATCAGTTTGAGGATGGAATGTCGAAGATAGTTTTATATCCACTTTTAGAATCTTAAAAAGAATCCACCAAAATCTTAATACAAATTGAGTTCTCCTATCTGATATAATATCCTTGGGTAATCTATGATAGCGATAGATATTGTCAAGAAAGAGCTTAACTATTTCTTCACTTGTGATAGATTTTATACATGGTACAAAATGTGCCATCTTGGTAAAATGATCTACTATCATGAATATAGAGTCATAAGAACCTGAGATTGAAAGATCTGTGATGAAGTCTATAGAAACAGAAGACCATGGTTGTTTTGGAATGGGTAATAGCTGAAGAAGTCCAAAAGGTCGATGATGAGGAGTTTTTGATCTTGAGCAAACATCACATGATTGTACAAAATCTTTGGCTGCCTTCCACATTTGAGGCCACCAAAAATCCTTAGATATCAACTCCAAAGTCTTATTATATCCAAAATATCCTGTTGCTGGAAAGTCGTGACGAGCTTGAAGAATATGTAAACGTGCTTCTCCTTCTGGAACAGATAGGCGTCCTTCGAAATAGAGTAGGTTGTTCTTGAATTCAAATTTAGAGGGATCATGAGATTTAAAAGAATTATTCTTGATATCATGAACAAGAGGGTCTGAAGACAAACTTAACTGGACTTGCTTAAGAAAAGTTAAATCAACAATCAATGTTGATTTTATTGCTCGAAGATGAAATTGCTCCGGCTTCAAGAGAACCGTTCTTTGTTGCTCAAAAGCTGCATCTCCTTCTTTTGGTACAAGATAAGAATGTCTAGACAAGGCATCGGACAAACCTTGTTGTTTTTCTGGTTGATAAGTGATGATGAACTCGAATCTTGATAAAGACATACTCCAACAAGCTTAACGACGATTTAATACACGTGCTGACATAAAATACTCAAGATTCTTGTGATTCATATATACAGTGATTGGACTAGAAGCGCCTTCTAGATAATGATGCCATTCTTGAAAAGAATCCATAATTGCAAGAAGTTCTTTATCATGGATCTCATAATTGATTTTTGCTGCTGAGAATTTTCTTGAATGAAAGGCTACTGAATGAAGTTTGTCATCTGTTCCCATTTGTGATAAAACCACACCTAGAGCAAAGTTTAATGCATCTGTTTCCATAAAGAATGCTTTAAAAAAATCAACACGATACAAGATTGGTATAGAAATAAACAATGTCTTCAAAGATTCAAAAGCAACTTCCGTTTCTTGATTCCATTGGAATTTATCTTTACAAGTCAAACATGTAAGTGGAGCTGCAACTCGAGAGAAGTCCTTTATAAAGATTCGATAGTAGTTGGCAAATCCCAAAAAATATTGGACATCTCTTACCGTTTTTGGGATCTTCCAATTTATAATAGTTTGAACTTTCTTAGGATCTATCATAAGTCCATCATTTAAAATGATGTAACCTAAGAAATCGACTTGAGTAGTGTGGAATACACACTTTTCTATCTTGGCATAGAGTCCTGCATCTCTTAATTTTTGTAACACATGACGAACATGAAGTTCATGTTCTTTTGGATTTTTAGAATAGATCAAGATGTCATCTAGATAACAGACCACAAAATCATCCAAAAACTCTCAAAAAACATCATTGATTAAATGTTGAAAAGCTGCTGGTGTATTTGTAAGTCCAAAAGGCATGATGCTGTCGTGTTGTAATACGTCTATATGATGAAAATATAAATGAAGAAGATTTATTAATATTTAGTCATCTTGGGTGTTAGAAGCGGTGGCCAATTCCAGTACAAATACTGAGAGGTCAGGTTCAATCACCCTGTTACAGTCAACCGGGGCATACTCACCAGTAACAAAATGCTCCATTCGATTCCAATAACGGGAGTCATCAGAAAGAGAAAGGATCAATTCAACGACGGGTGAGCCTGATTCGAAGAGCCAATTGGATCCAATTTCAGAAGACCTCTAATCTAGGTCATATTACGGGCCTTTTACCCAATATGAGACCTAACTTAGTCGGGTAATCTAATGCAATCCAATTACGGGGCTTCGATTCCGTTTTAGGCTGTTCCGTTCTTTGTGCAGTTCCGGGAACGTCCTTTCGGTAAAAGGATCTCTTAAAGGCAAAAATGAGAGAGAAAGCTCTATCGGCTGTTCCAATTTGGGGAGTCCAAGGTGAGAGAACAGAATCTTCTGAGGCTTAAAGGAGAGGATAGGTTAAGAAATGAAAAAAAGGGGGAGAATCAGGGATTTTAGGTTGGAGAGCTAGCTTCATGCTTTGGAGGGAGAAAAGACAGAGAATTGGATTTTTTTTTTTTTTTTTTTTTTTTTTTTCTTCTTTATAGGGTTTTGGGAAGACTGAGGCAATGTCAGTGTTATATTGGTGAACTAGATTTTTTTTTTCAAAAGAGAGAAAAGGCTGGTACTCTTGATTATTGATGAAATGAGAGATATTTCTGTGGTTGAAATTCAGAGTTGTCTAGAAGGTTGAATATGTTGAATGCATGCGTGGTTGTATTAATCTGACTATACGGATAGAAGATATCTGCCAACAGTTTAAAGAGGTTTTGGGAGTTGGCGAATCGGGGGTTGTTTAGGATTTCTATGATAATTGGGGACCTACCGACAGGGATAAGAGGAATATCGACGAGTGGCCAAGGGACATCGATGCAAATTACAGCATAGCCTCACAATCTGTAAGTGGAGTTGAATTGGAACTTCTTGAGCATTCGAAAGGGCTTGCAGAGACACTAACGATAGATGTTTCACAACAAGTCGGAAGGATAGATTGAGGATCACAGCTTGTCGAAGTTCATGGTCTAAAATTAAGATTGTATTAGGGTAGTCAAGAACACGATAGACTACTTGAGTACTAGCGAAACACCATACTACCTCCTACAGTCAGATGTCCAACGCATTCTCAAGCAAGATAGCACGTAATACGACAACGTTGTATTCAAAATATCCATATCTAGTTCGAAACGCAGTCTTCCATTCATCTCCTTCTTTGATGCGTATTAGATTGTATGCTCCATGGAGATCTATTTTTGTATAGATCTTAACTTGATTTAGCTAATCAAGAAGTCCACATATTAAAGGTAGTGGATACCTGTTCTTGATAGTAATCTTGTTGAGTCCTCGATAATCAACACACTTTGCAATGATCCATCTTTTTTCTTCATAAATAGAATTAGAGTTCCTGTCAGAGATTTAGAATGGCGTATGAAATTCTTGGCTAGATTTTCTTTAATATACTCCTTGAGTTCAGTCAACTCATTTTGTGATAAACTGTAGATTGGTCCGAATGGTGGTTGTGCTCCTTCTTGAAGGTCAATTGAGCAATCATAGGGACGATATTCCAAGAGTGTATCCGCATTCTTTTTTTTGAATACATCTTGAAATTCTTGATATTGGCTTGGAATGCCACTTGAAGTCTTTCCACCAGTAGAAATAGGTGTTGCATAAATAATATATGGTGATTCTTTCATAGCAGCATATAAGAAAGCTTTTGCACCTATAAATACGGGTTTAATTGAACTGGACTTATGACTCTCTACTTGATTAACTACACTATTAGTTATACTTTTAGAGAGACTAAGAGTTAGGAAAATCCAATCTATTTGAGGGTTGTATTTTTCTAACCATGATAAATCTAAAATGATTGTATTAGAGTGAGATCTAATGATATTAAATACTACAAAGCTATTATGACCATTGATTATTACTTCTATAGGAAGGATTTCGTGAGTAATATCCCCAGAAGACAATGGACGACCATCTATGACTTCTATATGAACAGGTTTAGTTTTCTTTACTAAAGATATGTTATGTCTTTTAGTAAATTCTTCATCTAAGAAATATGCCGAGGCTCTTGAATCTAATAAAGAAGAGACTTTGTAATATTTAGGTCCTAAAATAACATTTAATGTAAAACAAGGAGAGGGCTCTGAGGAGAGAATAAGACCTTTACTAGATGTTGTACAAGGTTCCAGCCGCACGATCCCTATTGTAGCTGGACAAACTCATTTTCCGACATATTGTCCTCTTTCACAGCCATACTCCTTATTTTGTGATTACGTCATTTCTTTGGACAATGTTGAGCAGTGTGCTTTAGTTTTCCACAATATAAACATAATCCTTCTTGACGACGACGAGTCTTTTCTTCTTGAGTAAGAGGTTTGAAACATACTGCATCAATTTGCATATCTTCTACTTTCAAATGTATGTATTGAAGAGGTGTTGGTGTTGCCATTGAATTATAGTAATGTTGAAGTCGGTTCTCAGATCGAAATTCAAAAAGGTGATTGTCGCACTTCACAGCAAAGTCAATTGCTTGACTCAATGTTTAAGGATTAGGTAAGTTGAGCATTAATTTTTTTACCTCATATTGTAATCTGTAGAGAAATTGGCTAATAAGTGCAGCATCATCCCACTTGATATCAGTTGCAAGTTATCGAAATTGTGAAGCGTACAACGTTACTAATTGATTGCCTTGCCGTAAAATATGGATCTTATTGGTTGCAACATGAATTGCATCATGTTTTCCATACATGGATCAAAACTCCGCTAGAAAAGTCTCTAGATTATCTAATA